>NC_043980.1:33646182-33763682 GCF_902150065.1 Myripristis murdjan
ACTCAGGAATAGAAGCGCATTCCACTGTTGCACTCTGAGCTGAGCTGCACAGGATGAGAGCTTCAGTTAAACAGCCAAATAAACACAAAAAGGAAATGTAAGAGAAATGAGCAGAACGGGGTAAAGCAGACAGAAGACAAAGCAGCTCAACATGGCACAAAAAAACAATTAGAATCAGAGTGGAGCAGACAAACAAGACAAACAAGCTGACTTTTGAGGCATTGTGTGTGTGTGTGTGTGCGTGTGTGTGTGTGTGTGTGTGTGTGTGTGTGGATGCTGGCAGGAGTGTCTCACAATAATCATAGCCAGGAAGGCGAAGCTCATCAGGACACTCTCCACCTGGATGAGCAGCATGGACTGGGGCAGTTTGGTCAGCACGGTGGTGTTAAAGCCCGGGATCAGTCCCCTGATCCCCGCACCTACAACAGAGGAGTTGAGATCAACATCGGCCACCAGAAAGGAGGAAATGCAAAACAACAGACACCGTGTCAGTGCTACGTGGACCTTTGTCAGTCCAGATACTGCCTAACCTGCTGTTTCACCTAGACCATGTGTGTATGTACTTCAATTTTCAGAAATGGATAAAAAAAAAAAAATACATAAAAGGGTCACAGAGCTCAAATGTGTGATGGAAAGTTGAGATTTAACTATCACCGGTGGTGGAAAAAGTACTGCAAACTGCTACTCATGTAGAGGTACTGTTACTTTGCCAATAGCAGAAGTACTGCTATAAAAAATCTATGAAAGTAAATTAAAAAATAGCTCATTTAAAAATGTATTAAAGTTACTTTTACAAAACAATAACTGAGTTGTTTGACCTTTTCCATCTTTTTACTGTTATAAATGGATGAGAGTTCAAAATACATTATTTTCTTTCTTTCTTTCTTTCTTTTTTTTTTTTTTTTTTTTTTTTTTTTTTTTTTGAGTGACCCAGACTGAGACAAGACGTTTGATAGCAGTGGTTCCAGTGGTTTGGTTCCTATGGGCAGCGTTTTGTGTTAGCTTAGCATAAAGACTTGAAGTCTATGGGAGTCATTAGCCTAGCTCAGTCAAAGTGAAAAAATCAACTTTACAGTAACTCCAAAGCTGTTTTGTTTGCATAGTATATTCGTGTGGATTTGAAGAACCTGTCTTGGGATCTTTTTGAAAAATGAGTCATTTTAGAGGTTAGATGGTGGAACTGTAAACACTGAACACATTTATCCTGCCATCTATTGTAGTGATTCATGCACCGCTGAAGGTTTTGGAAAATCCAGTGCCTCACTTTGACAGAGCTAGGCTAATGACTCCCATAGACTTAGGAACCAAACCACTGGATGCACAGAGGTGAAAATGGTATCAAACATCGTGTCTGGGGAAGTCGGAAAAAGGATATTTTCCCAAAACAGTGGAATATTCCTTTAAAGGAATGAGCACATAATAACGATTATTGGTTCTACATGGTTCTCATTGTCAGATCATCTTCCCCTTTTTTCCACAACTATTCCACTTTTCTGCCAATTTTTCATCGTGCACCTTTTATTTGATATTTGGAAACAACAAAAAGTAGAACCAGCAAAGAGGAAGCAGATTCCTCCTCTCATCTTCACTGACTGAGCTTTTATTGTGAAAGTTCAACAATCACTGCTCATTTGTTCTCTGTAATGGATGTGATTTAAAATGGAGTGAGGTACAATACTAAAGCAAAGATGTGCTTAAGTAAAAATAAAATTACTGACTTTAAAATATACTTAAATAAGTCCACAAAAAGCTACACAATCACAGTAACGTGAGTAAATGTAATTAGTTACTTCCCCCTCTGACTATCACACACTAACAAAGTGGCTTAAATTTTAAAATGCAACACGGGCTGCTGTGTGACCATTTGTTTGAGCAGATCTTCCTTGGTTGTGTGTTAACCTGTATACAATGCTAGCATCTGTTCTTGTTTCTTATGATGAAAAGGAGGCACTGCTGCCAGCAGTCTTTTATAATGCTCACCCTGCCAAAAAATGTTTCAGCTTCAGCAAAAAAAAAAAGTGTTGCACTTGACTAGTCTCATAGCAACAGTGGGAGGCTAGTGCTTCCCCAACCAAAGCACCCTGCTGCCTTTAAAAAACACACACACACACAGTGCAGCGAATGTGGATGTCTCATTTTTGGACCGAATCTTCACAAGTCACTGAACTGTGACAGAATAAAAAATGACAGGTGGTGAAGTGATGTGTCTTTACCACACAGGCTGACACGGGAGAGAGTGTGGTTGTAGTCATGCAGGTAGGAGTGGAGGAAGAGACGCATGGGGAACTCCGCAAACACAAAACTCAGCTGAGGAAGAGAGAGTAGACATGGGCATATTTTATTTCTCTCTGCAGCTGTGCAAACACATTTTTCTGTGTAATGACACATCACAGCAAACAAAAATGAAAGCACGGGGAAATGATGAAAAATGCCGCTTGCACGGTCGAGGACTCACATGGAAGATGATGTAAAAGACTGACTGGAAGACGATGATGTAGCTGTGGCAGGCCCCTTTAGGAAGCTTCTTCTGCTCCTGGACATGCTCCTCCTTGTAGTTGGCATATTCGTAGTACTGCTGGGCCATCCTGTGTTGCAAGAAACAAGAGACAGACAGTGAACAACGGTGACAGCGCAGACATGTATATGGCTGATGTACTTATGCATGAAATGTGAAATATATTACAAAGCTTATCAAGTAAATATACTGTTTTAGTAACTCCAGCTTCCAAAATGCTTAGGCTTAATTGCTTCTCTCTATTTCCTATTGTTATGAAACTAATAATTCTGTTTTTTGGTTCTAAGAAAGCAATTTAAAAATGTTCATTCTGGCGCTGTAAGCTTGTGATGGGAATTTGTTGTTATTTGTAACATTTTATAGACAAAATGATAGCTGATGAATCAAAAAAATGATCAACAGATTAACAATTTAAATCATTAGCTGCGGCCCTGGTATGTATGCATTCATCTGTGCACAAACACATTTTTGACCGCGTGCCATGTCTTGCCTCCAGGCCTGCATCCAACTGAGCACAAGCACGCTGAATGGGAACAGTGAACAGAAATTAAAGCCCTCTCTGAGAGAGTCTAATGAGGCATTCTTGAAGCTTAAAGGAACGCAGCAGTTAAAACGCGAGACTAATTTACTCTGTCAGATGTCATCTAGCTGCACCTGCTGGATACGATGCAAAACTAGACTTTTGAATGCTGCAGATGAGGCAGCTTCATAAGTCTGTACAATTCACGCCACATCAAAAACACTCCATGCTCAGCTGTATTTCACTTATTCGGTTTCCGGGTCATGGCTGTACTTTCCTTAAAAGACAGACACAGTGCTCATAAACTGCTGCTATTTTCAACCCCATCTGAAACATGTCAGCGTGACGTTGGAAGTGTTCTTGGTGGAGGACATCAAGAGCCAGCAGCAGATGAACCACACCGCTCCCTCCCCCTCTCTCCACTTCCCCTTTCTTACCTAGTGATGTAGTTCCCCAAAGAGGCCCACAGCGGCACAATGGCTACACCAATGGCGACAGCTGACGGGACCAAGGTGTAGTAACGCTCCCAGTAGTTGGTTGAGACAAAAAGTGCGTAGATTCCCGAGGCCAGGAACATCATCCACTTAGTGCCGAGAAACCTGAGAGAGAGACGGAGAGAGAGAGAGAGAGAAAGAGGGTGAAAAGGGTGCGTGTGAAAGTATGTGTGTGTGTGTGTGTGTGTGTGTGTGTGTGTGTGTATGTGTGTACCTGATGAGCACAGGGGTGTACAGCAGGCCTATGATGGGAGTGACATTGATGCCCATCAGCATCTTCTCGTCAATATCCTCCAGACCAAGATTGCTGTACTTCACCTCCCGGTAGGTCACATCATAGTGCAGGATCAGCTGCATCTGCAGTAGGCCTGATAACACACACACACACACACACACACACAAATGACAAAAATGACAAAAATAACATATCAGTAATACAGTCTGTGCAACTGTGTGCCTGTTGGTCTGAAAGTCTTCATCCTCCCAACTTCTCTCTACCCACCCATGTACACGCTGTATACGATCATGCCTCCAACGCTGGCTGCAATGACATTTTTGATGACCCCCAGCCTCTTCCTCCTGTAGTACTTCCTCTCCTCCTCCTCCTCATCGTACTCAGCCTGTGGGCCAAGGAACTCCTCCATCTGACAGACAAAAGGGAAGGGCAAGAGTAAGGAACACTAGATGGCGTTGCTGCTGTGCCGAGTGCATGCACAGCGGACTGGGCGCTCACCTGGCCCTGGATGTTTCCCTCATGGCCCACGTTCATCAGGTTGTTGGTGCTGCCACTGGGGGGCGCTGCAGGCTGCTCAGGCTCCCTGATCAGCTCTTCTGCATCAGATGCCTCCATCTGGCGACCAACATGAGCAGTGCCAGGTGAATTCATTTACAAGTGCAGCTTTGAATTTCCCCTTAGAGGGATCAGGAAAAGTACATTTAATCTTCAATCACGCAGCTCTTGAACAAATAAATACATTGGAAAATTTAAAAATTATGTTTTATTTTATTTCTATAGGCAATTGAAGTGTCTGTAAATACTCTTATTGCTCTAAAAGTTGTGATAAATGCAGTCTATGAAAAAAATCATTAATGCTGTTGCAAATTGAGAAAATTCATAGTTTGTTAACCTGAGATGTAATTGAATGAGTATGAAAGATCTGTTCCAGAGAAGGAGCACACAGACTGTAAGCACTAAGAGTTATTAGATAGTTAGTTTGGTTTAAGGGAGAGCCTTTCTTTTTCTGTTTGCTTTGTATTCTTGTATGTGTATTGTCTTGTCCACTAATTGAGAGTATGGCTTTTTGTATTATGTGTCTTATGAATCTTAATCTTGCCACATCCTCTTTCAAATAACTCCTCAAAACCTCACTTTCTGGCTTTTTGGCATAATATCCTTTGATGCTGTTTTTTTTCCCCCACGCAACTAAGCTGAACTTGAACGTAGCGCATTAGACATATTAGGCTGTATTTTGACATGTCTTGAGCTGCAGCCTTTGAAATTCTTTATATTGTTAACATAATGCAACGACAAGCCGCTGTATTCCTATAATATTACCAGAGGGACCTGAGGCTGCACAGAGGTCAGAGTGGAATCACTGGACTCATCCTATAGGGGCTGAAATCAAGGCTGTGATATTTGTATGGTATCCGTCTAAATTTTTATTACAGGCAAAGATAATATTGGTTATTGATTTATTCCAGGATATAGGTTTATTTTAACTGCTCATGTAGTTGCCGCAATTATACCTTGGGAGGAGCCACTTCACTGTCAGCTACGACAACATCAGCCAGAAACACAGTGAAAACTTGCATCGGGCTACTCACCATGTCTGCTGCTCGGGCTGCCCTGCTGACACCGGAGAGGAGACGCACAGCCGCCCGGTCCGTGTGACTCAAAGTGCGTGTGATGCCCCACCGAGCCGCCCTGGCGATCTGAGAGCACAGTTCCTCTTTCTTTAGATGCAGGTACAAATAGACGCGCTGCTCGGGAAGCGAAAGTTAACGCGCCCCATGAACACTTCCTCACTTCACAGGCCAGCTACATGTCTTAAAGCGACAGCACTCTCTCTCCCTGTGTTTGTGTGTGTGTGTGTGTGTGCGTGCGTGCGTGAATACTGCAGGAATAGCGCTAGGTGATTTCGGGGTGTTTGTGAGACAAGGTTATTATAGTTAACGAAAACTAAACTAAAAAGTAAAACGAAGTGTGAAAAAACACTTCACTGAAATAATAAAGTAAAAACTAGACTTTAGAAAAAAAGAAAATAACATCTACATGACTGTGTCAGTGTTGCATTTGTATTGTAATACCTGTTGAACTAAAATCAAGACCCTTACAAACACCCCCCCCCCCCCCCATATAATAATTATGATAATATAATACTAATAATACTAATACTACAAATAATAATCATCATCACTGAAAACAAATTAAAGTTCTGACACTAAAAAACCTAAACTAAAACTAAACATTTTTGAACAATAAAAACTAAACTGAAATGAGCAAACCCACTCTGGAAACTAACTCAAACTAAACTGAATTGAAAATAAAAATTAAAATAAATAAATAAACAAAAGGAAAAGAAAGCTATTGAAAAATAGGAAATTATGGTGTGAGAGATAGAATAAAAGCAGAGTTGTTCTGTATTATAACATCACTGACCACACTGCTCCTGTGAAAACAATGGACGACAACTTTATTAGGCTAATTATCATGATGACACTGTGCAGCTTCCCCCAGTGTACCGAGAAAAAAAAACAGGAAGTACAGAAGAGCGGACAGTCGCATCACTCGCTGGATAAAACCCCCTCTGCTTATACAATGGGTTAAACAGAGCCAAAATCAAAAGTATAGCACAGTCAAAAACATGGTCCACCACTGACACACGTCACGACAGTCTGTACATGCATGAAAAATGACTGCAGCGATAATCAGTATGTCATAATACAGGCAAAGTGATTGACAAAAACTTTAACTAAACAAGTCTGCACAACCCACATCAGCCAAGCTGGCCGTCTAGCCGAGGTGTCACAACAGCACATGGCTGAAAAACAGTAAACTATGCATAGTGTCTCGTATAAAAAGAAATCACATCTTTTTGACGTAAATATTTATTATCAGTACATCTCCCCTACCCCTTTTTTCTATTTCACAGGTACGAACCTGTGCATTTTTTTTTACTGTATTTCAGTGAGGTTTTGTAAATTAATACTTTGTCTGCATAACAGACAACTCATACCTGTGAAGAGCTGCTGCTCTGCACACTAAACCCCTACCTTAAGAAAATGTTATGCTGCAACTTATTAACAGGACCCATGCTTCAACATCTTAAAAAAAAAGTTCAAATCTCTTACAGAACTGGGTCATAGGGTATATGCAAATACATCTTGGTGTTTGTTTTATTCTCCCTGGAATACCAAGGTGGGTGGGGTTTGCCTTTTGAAACTCTAAAATGAGCATGAGAATTGTTGCAAAGTACTCAAAAGTCAACTGTTCATACACATGTCACTGACAGTTTGATTGATAACCTGTGACCTGTCCTTCTGGAGTAAGCCCCAACTCTTTGGTGCTCCAAGCAGATGAAAACAAACACTGTGGAGATTTTACAAATATTCCTATATCCAGGGCTGTTCCTGTCCCGTCACATCTCAGGTGACTTACTGAGCAGCAGTCAAAGTTGAGAGTAAAATAAACAGATCCAGCAGAGGCTCAAGGATCACCATCGCCAGTTTTCAGAGGCGTCCTCATACCATCGCTCACGTCACCGATGGACAGCTCATGTAAGCTCTAAATGGCAACTTAGTCAACATGTTTGAGGGCGGCATTCGCCCGTTCCCGCCCCACCAGGTGCTCTGTCCTTCACATCGTCCTTCAACACGGCCCCTCATCAGCATGAATATGACTTTAGATTTATTTTTTTACCCACCAACCACCCCTTTCTTTGAAACTGCAGTTTCTCATCTAGAGAAACCATTTACCTTAACCCCTTTGCAAAACCCTCCCCCCAAAAAACACTCCTACTCCATCCCTTTATCAGTCTCTCTCGCTCTAGCCGCTCCCAACGGCTGCCTTCCTCATCATTTCCTCGTCCTGAACGGAAAGCTCGGTCAGCTTGCGTCCCAGCCTCTCGTGGAGGTCCAGGTATTTGGCCACGCAGCGGTCCAGGCACACAGATTCGCCCTTTGTCAGCTCTGCCTCCTTGTAGTGGGGGGGCACGCACTTCCTGTGGCAGGCGTTGGTCATGCTGGGGGAGAGGCAAAGTGGGAGTCAATTAAGATTCTTTAACATTACGCTTCTGATGCGCAAAAGTAATGCAGTCATCTCTAATCTGGATGACTCCTGTACCCTCCAGCCCACCTCATCTCCAACCTCTACATATACTGAGAAGCCCTGCAAGACCCCCGACCCAATCCTCCCCTTTAACCAACCCATGACGTCATCACCACAAGGCCCCAGATGCCGTATTAACTTTCCCACTACAGTCACAACACCGAAGTCATCTTCTGCTGTTGGATGGAGAGAGAGGAACTGCACATCACCCTCACCCTGCCTGTGGAATTATACCTCCTCTCTAGTCTCAAGTCAGTCTATTCTACTCTACTGCTTTTTGGAAAACTGGCATTTTCAAAGGGGTCCCTTGACTATAACATATCTGAATGAAAACAGACCTTTGCAGATATGCCCACCTTATCCTAATCCCATGCAGTTTTCATTGCATTACAAATATGTTGTGTATTTGTGCAGACTAGGGCCTAGACAGTCTTGGAGATGCATCAGTTGTGTTTGACTAAAAAGCTGGGATTCCTGTAGATTCGATGAGCCATGTTTTATTCATGTGTAATGATGTTAGCCCCCACAGTAGCCATTTGATTGCAGTAAAACCATTTTTTAAACTTAGCATCCATGTATAAACCCGTTGTGACCTTAAGGATAATCAGAGCCCTCATTAAACTTTACATTCACAAACCCAGGTATTGTGATGATATCGACTCGGGACATAGACATATCGTCCCAGCCCTGCACCCCAGCACCTCCAGCACTTTTAAGCACTCTCTAGTTGACTGAGCAGTAATGACAGAAATTCATGCTTTCCTTACTCTGGCTTGCTTGTACATTAGGTGGCCTTGAAATCTACAGTCACCATGCGGCTTAATTACTGCAGCAGTATTCGCTCGATCGATTGATCTGGTCTGACACTTAATTAGCGTTAGCTTGAACATAAGGGATGTGCTCTATGGCTTAAGCTTTTGTAAGCCTGCTGTCAATACATGTTACTTACAATACTGCTATAAGAACACGGCCGGGAAAATAAAGGAAGGTCATAAGGCAGCCTGCAGTCACGGTGCACTGAGACACCGGGGAGAGCAGCTAGGTGTGTAGCTTACAAAACTGCATTACCGGTTGTACATGTCAGCCATCATTTCCACCTCTAACTCCGCTGCCAGCTGCTGTGCTTTCATGGGATCCATGTCCTCCGTCTCAGTGCAACACTCACACCCCGCTTTCTCCAAGAAAAACCCGGCCTGGTCGCCCTTTCCAGCGGAAACCTGACAACTCGCTGTCCGCTGCTTCCTCCGTAACCTTCAAATCTGCAAGAAAAACACGTGTGCTGGGTCGGCACGTCTTTTCCCACCCGCATTCCGCAAACACCGCGCCTACTCTGCCTCTGATTGGCTGACACAAACTGTAATCCCGCCCCTATATTAGCCTTAACCAACCTAAACAACGGAAGCAACGAGCACTAACCAATCAGAGGCAGCGTATAGCGGTCCTCACGGAATGCGGGTGGGAAAAAATAAGCCCGTTTCTCCACGGTCAATTGATGAAACGTACCTACTTCCGGTTTCAATAAAGTTTGATTCAAACATCTAACAGAGTCCACTATTTAGCTTTTAGTTTTATGTAACACTCGTCACAATTAGGAAAGTCGGACTTTTTGATGAATCACACTTTATTTTACACGAAACACCTTTTTACTGAGCTTTACAACAACAGGTTCAAAATAAGCATTTCTTCTTGGATAATTTTCCTTATGAAAAATGTAAATCTTAATCTAAATGAGTCTGACAAACAATTTTCAAACAATGATTTCTATTTTTCGATTTTCTAATTAAAAGCCTTGCCTAATTATTTATAGAAATAAACCATCCATTTACCGTTAATAACCAAAATATAATAACCAATGGTAGCTAAGCACATTTCTGTGTAGACAGCTTGGGATCACCAGACACCAGTTTCACTGATGGTAAACAGAAAAGGGGCAAGTAAAGAACTCAAAATTTCACAGCAACATGCACATCAATTGGCAAATAACTACAGTGTCAAAAGTGAACTTATACATTACAAATAACAGAACAACAAATAAATGCATTACAAACAACAGAACATTACAAATGGCGCAGTGCAGAGCTGCACTATCTTCCAGTGCAGATAAGAAGAGAGTTTTCTCTGCCTAATCTCCAGTCACATCAATCTCAGTCACATCAATCTCTTCCTCTTCCTCCTCTGGACTCAGGACCATGACGTCGGACCCCACTCCACACTCTTTGGTCTGAAGGACTTTATCTGGGGAGCACACCAGAACGTCCACCTCCATTTCCTCTTCATCCTCCTGTCCCCACTCTGAGCTCATGCTGACCGTCCAAAAGTCCAGCCAGGGTTGATGAATTCTCTGGGGAGTCCGGGACGTCATGTTGTTTTCCAGTAGCAGGCTGCTGTCACTGTTTGTGAAGCCCTCATCTGTGACTGCAGGCGACTCTGCGTTGTTTATCTGCAATGCTGTGTGAACGAAAGAAGGAAACTGTAACAAGCTCAAGCTCAAGCTCAGGTTCAAGTTCAGGTGTATTTAGAGCGCAGTGTCACCGAAATTGTGCGTTACCGTAGAGCCTCGTTTAACAGAACCTCAGATAGTGAGCCAAGTATGTAGTGATGCAAAGATATGTTGAGAAACTGACAGCACATCCTTAACCAAACATAAAAATAAGAGCAAGGAACTCCAAAAAGCTGCATGGACAGTTTCAGAATGCCTCTGCTTGTGTTTAAGATTTCTGTCTTTAAGGTAAAATCCATCAAAATTTGATTCTTCCTTTTTTTCCCATTTCTTTTTCATTCTTTTTCATTCGTAGATTTGCATTGAATCATTAATGTACAGCTTTCCACATGCTGTCTAATTTTCACATTCATGATTTACACTGCTCCACTGAAAACCAAAGATCAGCCGAAAACCACAAAAAGTGGGGAAAAAAATGTCAATTACTACAATAGGAGGCATTTGTGCTTCCTCAAGAGAGGGTACAAGGTAGCCGAGTGCTGGACCTAAAAAAAAAATACTGAAAGCTTGGTGAAAACTTTTTACCTTTTTTTTTTTTTTTGAGGCCAAATATTCTAATGTGTTTCACTATTACACCTTCATCAAAGTGTTTTTTAATGTTCTGAAGGTGTTATACTGAAAACCCATCAGCAGGTTTATCTTGAAATTAACTGGTAATATTGATGTGTTGCTTTTTTCTTTTTTGAGCATACAACAATAATAATTACCTGTGTTAGGATTCTGCAGTGAACGCTCTTTCTCAACACCTCTCTCATTTGCAATCTTGGCCACCTCTTCTTCCCCCACATCAATATTGTCCTCCTCTGGTATTTTTTCACTCAGTTGTCCAGGATCTGGAAAGTAAGATACTGAATGGTCCTCATCAGGAAAGAGAGCAAACTTCTCACTGGAAAAGTCCACTTCAGTGTCTGCTTTCCCAGCCACACTCTGTTCACAGGATCCCTCTTCTTCAAGTTCCTCTGTAGCTCTCACAGGAGACATTCTCATATATCCATTACGCCTGCTATCTGTGACAGTCATCTGGTAATCCTTAATCCCCTCTAATGTTGAATATTTTCTATCTAAAGTGTCTGACACTGTGTCCAAGACTTTCAGCTCATTGGTGCTGCTTTCATTTTCTTTCTCAGATTTACTTGTCACCTTGTTTTGCTCCTGCCTCCAGGGCCCCTCTTTGATAATCTGAGTGTGTCTGTCATCTTTTTGTGATCCGTGAGTCTCAGTTATGAAGACTTGATTCTGATTTTTATCAAATGCGACATCACAGTTGACATCAGATGTTTTAATCCCATCTCTGCACTGAGTCGGAGCAATGTCTACATCCTTTTCTAATTCTTTGTAAGTGCTGTCTGTTTCATCACAAGCCCTGCGTTCACTTTGTAAATTTTTTGCAGTTTCATGAGAATTTTTCTTGTTCTCGTTTTCCTTTGAATTCTTTGTCTTTAAGTGTCTGCGTTTTATAAGATTCTGAAACGCCTTCAGACTAACCCTTGGTTTGGTTGATTTGGTTGCCCTGAGTTTGTCCACTGGACTTACGACAGTGTCCTTATCTGCGTTAACCTCACCAGCACACTCTGGATGTAAGGTCAGCTTCGAATCTGCATTTAGCTGTGGTCTACTTGTGTCCTGACAAGATTCCTGAAGGCTTTGCGCTGGAATCCCCCACAAGGCTGACGTCTGGCCAGGAGTGAATGCATCTTGTGCCATGTTCCTTGGAATTGCCTGCACTTCTACACTTTTATCCCTCTTCCTATTTCTCTGTTTCTTTGGTTTGTCCTCCTTCAGCTTCTTTGGTCTCTTGTACTCAGAAATTTTCTGCTTCCTTTCCTCATTATAGCTCTTGTTATCAGTGATGGGAACAGCATGACCAGGGAGGCTAAGATCTTCAAACCTTATCATCGGTGGTCTTCCACGCTTCCGTCTGGGGACTTCTACTTCACTCACAAACTCACAACTCTGGGCCATGGGGCTTGGAGCTACAGGACTTTCTGCGCTCACGTCACTTGAGCTGATCTTTCTTGTTGTCTCTGTAGTTTTCCTCATGAAACTCCTAGTTCTGATCCGAGTTTGGTCAGCATTCACAACCGTGGACTTTGTAAGGGCCTTTAGGTCTTTAGCACTCTCTCTCAGATTCTCTGTCATGGTTGAGAGTTTATCTGGTTCCTCAGCAAAACTGGAGGGCATGTTACCAGAGTTGGTGGCCATTTCTCTGTCCTTTGCCAAGACATTGTTGCTTGACAAGCTGACTGAGCAAACACTCAAGTTGATAGTGCTATTTGTCCCATCACTGATTTTAACTTCTTTGCATCCCAGGACAGGACTGACGGCATCTCTGGAGTAGTTAGTGCGTTTCCTCTTCCTCTCTCTTGGTGCCAATGTGTGTCTTGCATTGGTAAATTGTTTCCACTTTGACTTCAAACTTTCCTTCATCTTCTTACAGTCAGGTTTCGTTTTTCCCACATTTTGAGTAGCACCAGAGATCACTCTCTTCTCCTCTACTTCATTCTCACTACAGGATTCAGTGCAGCTTTCCACATTGCCTGGATTCAACTCAATATGTTGCTGGCTTTGCTTTGACAGGCAGCTGTTTCTTGTATCCTGTGATAAAGGTGGATATGTCTTTTCTTTGTGAACCATGGTGCTCAGAGGAAACTGAAGTGCCCGTGGGCTTGACGAGAGCCAGGATAGCCGCATTAGCTGTGACTGTGGCAGCATTTTATCACAATTGTCTGCAAAGTATTTGGGTACAGGATGATGCTCTACCGCTGAGGCACATGGTTGTAATGGAGAAAGACATCTAGGAAGACGCAAATCCTCTATGCAAGGCAAGGAACCAGAGAAGGACAGTGCCTCATTTCCATGAGACTGAGGTAAGCACTCTGGGAGGCATTGCTCTTCTCGTGAAGATGATTCCTGGCACGTTGGATAATGTAATTCCTGTCCAATGGAGTGGTATACCATGGGTCCAGCTGATCTTGATCTGTGTGCTTCAGTGTAGAGACAATCCTGAGTTCTGCATAGAGACGTACCCTGGCAGCTCATTCTACCTCTTTGCCCTGCGTATCTGATAGATGAGTGACACTGAGGAGAGTGTTGTTGCTCCTGGTTAAGCAGAATAGCAGGCTGTGATGAACTGCTAGTGGGATTGGGCAGGTTCTGATCTGTAGAGGAACGGCCGACACCTGCACAACACATGGCAAGATCACGATCAATCCGGTTTGAATTAAAACGGTTGGGTGCAGGGTGGGGGTGGTGAGGTGTGGAGGAGTAGTGCCTAGCGTGTAGTAAGTAGTGCGGGCATGTAGAGTGTGGGCTGGGATCCAAATAAGGCTGAACTAAGACAGAAGGAGCAGTGGTTCTTGCAGTGACAAAATGAGAAGTGCTGATGGTGTGGAGAACTAGAAAGCAGTAAATGGAAAGAAAAGGAGAGCAAAGGAGAGGTATGAGGAAGGTAATGAAAAACAACATACTGACATCAAGTGTAATTCCTTAAGGTGAAATACAATTTAAGTATGTTAGTGGATCTCAGTGCAGTGATTAATAAAAACGGTGTTTGAACACTGACTATGGTGAGTGATTTAATCTTCAAAATATGGGATTAAATCATGTTTTTTTTTTTTTTAAATATTGGAAAAAGTACACCACTAAAACAGATGCCATCTTGATACCTGTATTTGTTGACGACGTGTCACCATTTCCTGTCTCAAGACCATGATAATAGACGCAGCCTGCCGTGTTGACAGTCGTATCCATTTGACTCTGTCTTACTTCACAGTCTTCAGTCGGGACCTGGCAGGTGGCTGGTGCCCCATCATGGCTCGGCTGAAGGTGGTCAGAACTGTTGCAGTTTCTGTCCAAGTTCACAGTGGGCAGAATATTGAGGCTCATCATTATATCTTCCAGCAGCTTCTCTATCTGCTCATCAGATTCCTCCACAGAGCCCTGCAGCTGAGGAAGCAGGGTGGACTGGGTGGCACAGTTCGGCTTTGAGACGCAGGGATCACTGGAGGTTGGCTGGGGCTCAGAGGTAGTGCTGGGCTCAGGTGGAGGTTTTGAGGCGTTTGTGGCATCAGACTCAGGGACTGGGGTCTCTGGTTCATGAATTTGACATGTGTGGGAAGTAGAGGGGTGAGGTTCAACTTGTGTGAGGTCTCTCTGTGGTACTGTGGGTTTTGAGCCATCCTGAAGAAAAATGAACAAGAGGTGAGCACGCACAAGGATTTCTCTCTACTTAAACAACATTGTAAAACAAATGAGATAAATCGAATCATGTCATTAAAACGCCCAGAGTATATGTATGTATAAGAACAGCACTAAGAAGTCCTTTTGTAGGAAAGTCGCAGAATCCTGTAATAAATCAGTAAATAGCAATCCAACATACTTATCACTGCCTCTAAATGTCACTGAACAACTTAAGCTTTCTGGCGGTCACTCAAAGTCTATCTTCCTGCCCAAGCTCTAATTTTCATCCCCCAGTCACATCAAAATGAAGAAAATTTAGCAGGATTTAAATATAGCTGTATCGTAGATGTAAAATTTTATTGCAGTGCTTCATGTCTATTATTTCATGCCGTTTAAAAGCATTTCCATTTGAAAATGCATTAAATTACATTTGACAGAGGATTAATCAGCTGAATTATGATATAATTTGTCATGCTTGTACCTTTAATTACTGGGTTATAGTTCTATATTGCATGGAGGAGACTGAAGCAATGTTATTCAAAATACTAGAGTTTCAGCATTTGGATTCGTTTTTGCATATTTTTGAAATACATTTATATGATGCTCTGACAGTATTCAGGGTACACAATATACAGAGAGAACATGAGTATCTCAAATTCAAACCAATATTTAGGTAAAACAACATAATAATTATGGTCTTGATAAAACACAGTTCCACCAGATACTGACATGTCTTTCAGTTAAATATAAACCACCGTTGATTAGCAGTCACTCCCATGTCACACGTTGAACGGTGAAATGTGAAATCATCAATACATTTTCATGAGGCTTCATCGTTTGCATCTTCTGAGCACTTCAGCCTTTGCCTCCTCCCAACAAAGAGTGTTTTAGGTGCTTCTTTGTGCAGACAGTTAACAGACTTCACAAGACAACATGGCAAAGTGGACATGATATCAGCCAACTAGATGTGACCTGAGGCTGGAAATACACATTGTGAAAAACTGACAGCTACCTATTGACTGTTAATGTGAAATCAGCACACATTTGCACTTTATGTTATGTTATGTTGCTGTTTTTAGTAATTTACTTTATTATTATTTGCAAAATTGCCTATTTTTTATTGGTTTTACATATTTAAGTGCAGCAATCTCTTACTTACTCCCGTAATGACCTACTTCTCCCTTGGGAATAGAGAGAGTAGCATCTTATCTTTATGTACCTGTTTGAGGACAGCTAGAACCGTCTCTTTGTTGACTGGAGACGTCTCATTCGTGTCCTGCATACTGACCACCTGCCACGCCTCTCCTGTCGTCATCCTTTTCAGCTTCACCTGCATGAACAGAGGACAATGACAAACATTACACAAATTTGCAAAAGACTACACACACATTTTTAAGTCATGCTGGAGAGAACATCACCAAAATGTGGGCCATTCTGTTATTCATGCTGTTAAATCCTCAAAATTTCCTTATTTGTGAAAAGTGGCAGGGACAGAGAAATCACTAGAGTTCCGACTGCACCAGAGAGACAGGAGTAAAATTAACAGTGATTGTGATTCACTGAATAACTGGCTTGATGAAAAATTAATCACACACTACACCAGCCACTTCCAAAAAAAAAAAAATAAATAAATAAATAAAATATCTAAATCAGTTACTAAGGATATCAAGCTTCATGTGTGCTGACAGTGGCTTTTGCTTGACGCTACACAATGCACACTGATGGGTCCAAATATCAAGGATGTTAACTTCAATACCCCAAAATCATTTCTGAAATGAACACAGCACTCAGCTTTCCCTAGAGTGTGGTTGCTCGCTGCTGTTTGGGAGACAATTTTGCATTTCACTGTCAAGTTTTGATTTGCCACTGCCTGTGATCAGAGAAGTGTTTCTACACGCCACCACGAACAGAGTGAATTTCAATTAGGAACTGGAGACTCTAGCCCCACTTTGTGATTTAAACTAATGAGTGTGAGATGAGATGAGTGCATAAAATGAGTGCATAAAAAAATCTTGCTCAGTATAGCTTTATGGTTCATGTATTGTACAAACGTGGAAAGAAAACTCATTCCAGGTATTTTTATTTTTTTACTTGCACAGTGCCGGAGTTGTTGCAATTACATTTCACTGCTGCTGTACCTGTACATTCATGCATGTGACGAATAAACCTTGAATCTTGAATCTTGAATCTTAATATACGGATTATGAATATAAACTACTTCCTCTTACCTTGATGGAGATCTGTGCAGTCCCTACCATTTGCCTCGGTTTCTTCTTGGCTAAGCTCTCTACCCCCATGCCGCTACTCCTCATCTCCAACAGCTTCTCTCTTTTTTCCTCTAGTCGTGTGTCATCTCTCAAGGCATGTAACGACTGCTCCCCTTTGTTTCTCCTCTCATCTGTCTGGCCATCATTTTCATCTTCATTTCCTGTGCTTCCACTGGGAAACACCCCTGTGCTGTTCTCTAAAACTGATAACTGCAGGCATGTGCTGTCTTCCTGAGCTCTGGGATAATTGGAGTATTTGCTAGAGGAAATGGGAGAGGTTATGTCATCGCTGGAGAGGACTGGGGAAGACGCAAGAGATGTTACACAGTCAGGGGAATGTTGAGGAGAGGTGATGTGGATGTTGTCGTGCCGTTGAGCTACAGTGGATACAGGTTTGGGGGTTGGAGGTTCAATCCCGAAAGGGAGAGTGAAAGAATTGGCCACTTCCACAGTTTGGGTCCACATGGATGCACAACCTCTCATTTCAACCTGAGTTTCCGTGTCCCTCTTTCCCACCATTCCAGCCTGCACTTGCGCATCTCTTCTCCTACTTTTGTCCCTCGCTCTCTGCTCTTCGGTGCTCATGTCTCTCTCCCTACACCTGCTGCACCTCTGCTGCGGCTGATCCACGTCTCTCTCAGTCCACCTCTCTCTCCACTCTTCTGCAAGGTCTCTGATCCCAAGCAGGTGGGCTGCAGCCAGCACATCCCTCTGCTCTAGACTTCCTTTTACCTCCAGCTTCCCGGAGTAGAGGAGACCGACCAGCTTCAGCAGCGTCTGGGCGTTCACAGCCTTAAGCTGGAGTCGGCGCTGCTGGCCGGCTGGGGGGGGGCGGAGACGCTGACAGCCTTTGACACAGGTAGGGGCTGATAGCTGCCAGGACACAGCCATGAGTTGGGACAGAGACACCTTCATGAAGGGGGAAATGAAGGAGAAACTAAACTGACGAATAAGACAACTGTTACCATATATTGAATTATTCCATCCCCTCATTCAAAATGACAATGATTTTATTTTGAAACTGGGTGTCTCCATCATCTCCCCTGATCTGCAGCAGGATAAACGTCATCCCTAAATATACTGTTTCACTTTAGCATCACACTATCATCAGATTAGGCTTTCTCTCCAGTGTCTCACCCTCAGTTTGTAGCAGAGTGTCACAGAAGAGAGTGCTGTTCTGCTGTTTGTGCAGCTCTCCCAGGAGCCGCAGCTCGAAGCCCGGGATCTGGTAACGCAGCATCCGGACGCTGGCACCGAGAGCAGGGGAGGGAGGAGAGAGAAGAGTCACAGATGAAGGAGCACAATTAAACAAAAGACAAGAGGGGAAATACTATGTGAGCCCTAACATGATAACTACACAGGGCAAGATAACGAAAACAAAAGTATTAGCACTGAAAAAGCAGGTCCTAGTGAAACCTGTTGGGTTCTTCATAACTTTCACAGCTGAAATTAACCTAACCTTATTTATATCACGCTCAAAATTTATTTACTAAATTTTAATTTAGTCGGTAAAAAAAAAAAAAAACTTTTAATTGGCAGTTTACCACATCTACATTGCCGGCAGGAAGGCACAAATCCGCTCTCTACCGGCCACTCGCACCGGTATGCAGCAGCTAAGATTTCCTTTAAAGTTTTGACGGCGACGCTCGCAGGCCTTTCGGGTTAACGTGGCTAGTGAGTCAGTCATTGGCACAATTCATCGATAAAGTCGTGCTCTACAGAGGCCAAAAAATGCTGTTAACATTTTTATGATATAAAAAGTCAAAGTTTTAGTTGACACTGCGCAGAGCCAATGAAGGCCGGCTATGTTAAAAGACTGGCGCAATGGCGGTGACGTTAGCTAGCTAGCTTACCTTTACTGCTACACACATGGGAGGACTTCAGATAGTTATCCTGTCTTTCAAACGATGACTCTGGCCCAAAGTAGTTCAGAAAACCATGAGGTGTTTACTGCTTTCCTCTCTGCTCATGTGAAATAGGCAGCAAGGAGGTTACGGCGCCACCTATGGGCTCTCCTGTCAGTGAGGTACTGAAAATTGTCGGGGTGTGAGGGGGTTGTCTGCTGAGCGATATCATCCCGCTGCCATGTGCGCGACCGGGGGGGGGGTTGGCTGTACGGCCCGGTCTGGAGTGTCTCGCTGTCTAGTATCGGGCCGCGGACCAGGGTTTGGCTGAGTTAAGGTGCCAGCTTGTGTCACTGTTGTGGTAAAATTAATCGGCATTTATTCCACCCCTCCTCAGCAGGGGGCTCTGCAGCACCCTCAGCCCCACCCTTCCAGCGCCCTTGCTCCCTGGTGTACTTCAAGTGTTCTTGCAGGGCAAAAACTGTAAAAAAAAAAAAAAAAAAAAACACACCTACTCTGTGGTCAAGACACCTGAAATGTGCCCGTCTGCCTTACCTGCTTTTGGATAATATATTAATAATCAGTTTTCGCAATTAACTTTGGTTTAGGTTAAGGTTAGGCATAAATTGGTTGATGCAAAGATTAGAGAGGCTGAAGAGAATGAAGTCTATTCGGTCATACCTTCACCATCCTAGGAAAAAAAACTCCAGCAATCACTGATTAATGAAATGGTCTGACGTCTGCAAGAGGCAAAAGAAAATAAGGGTTCTGAAAAATCTTTTTTATTATTAAAAACAGTATTGCTAGTTACATATTTCATTCATAAATGAAAATGTGCAACTTCAAGAGCCAAGGCAAAGAGATTAAGGTGTAATCCAGAATCAGCTTGTCGATTAGTGTTCCAGTATCTGATGACTGACATAAGTTACTTTTTTTTAAACTTGTTTTGTATTTATTTAGAAGATATAAACTGTGAATGTTTTCAATCAAACAAAAACTGATTGCATAATGCGTTCACCCAGAGCACCCAAAACAATTAAACCCAAATCATGATATAAAAAAAGAAATACATAAAACCATTCAAATTAACAAATATTCTCTTGTATATATAGTTTAAATGTGCTTTTATTTTTTCACCACTTTATCTAATAGCAAAGCCTGATCTATGACTGTAGATTAATTAAATTGAACCCTTCCTCTCCTCTGTTCCCCTCTTTAGTCCGTTCACTCTGAAAGGCAACTCAATAATTTGAGAAAATGAAAATTCCTCTGTAGTGTTTCAATTGGCATGGAAAACAGAAACATGGAAAAGCTGGAAAAAAAAAAAAAAAAACACGTTTTAACCCCCATACCATTCCTCCCCCCCAGTGCTTTTTTTTTTTATTTGTTTAAATCATCCACTCAGTAAATATCTACATCTTACTTGTCAATAAGAATATGCAGTCTTCTACAGAACAAGCACTGTACTTAAGAAATAAAGTTAACACAGACAGGAATTTGTCCTCTCCCAAGTACTGTTCTGTAATCTTCACCTACCAATCAAGCCAGGTTTGTGGAGCAGGATATTATACAGAACTCAAGAGTTTTAAATTCTATAGAAAACAATCTGAACAACAAAGTCAAGGCTGATGCATACAGTCTTACATACTCTCTCTTACACACACACACACCCACACACAGAAACATCAATATAAGCTCATATATTCCAGTATCTCGTAGAATATATCACTGTTGAGTTCCATACATTCTCGCCTGGAAACGTGCTACCAAGAAAAAAAAAAATGAAAAAGACACCTTGATTGGTTAGCCATGTCATCTTGGAGACACCCATCAGACCAATCGTGAATGAGCGAGGCACTCCAGTTAACCTACACAGACGTTAGAGGCAGTCTCACATTTACACATTCATAATATAGACTTGCAGATAAAAAGAAATGCACTCACTGAATCAATCAAATCCTGGGATATCTCCCGAAAACAAAAAAGAAGCAGTCTTAGTATTTAATGAAAAGAATATAACAGAAACATCGCATAGCACAGACTATACTCCCAATCGCAACAGGGCAGAACATTATCCGTCTGCTCTACGCAGTCTATTTCTGTATGTGAGTTGTGGAGCTCTCCATACAAGGACCTCTACCCCTTTTAATCTATGAGCAACAATCAAATACAGAAAATGCAAAATCCCATGCACCTTAGCAGTGGACCGTCACTGACTCATGACACAACTGCATACAGAACAAAGCAAATGACAGTTTTCAGTGTCAGCTGCTGTAAGTGTGTGTGTGTGTGTGTGTGTGAGAAAGAGAAGAAAGTTCTCAGGAGATAGCATTCAGTATTGGCAGTTGCAGCAGTAGCAGTATCATTTGGCACATGTACATTACTGTGGTACAGCGCAAAGCAAGAACAGGAATAATAACTATCAAAACAGAAGAAGCATCACAGCCAATTGAACAAGTCAATAAACATTGGTTTCACTGTTGTAGGAAATGGTTTTCTTGTAATACTCAACCATCATAGGAAAAAAAACATGTTTGCTCCATTTAATCAAGACATCTTGTAATACCCATTTTGTGTAGATTTTTCCTCAGTGTGTTGTTCCGATTCCAACAGTTCCCTTTAATTAGTTTGGCAAGTCTTGTGAAGCTCCCAACTCCAAAGTCATAAAAGTTGTAGTTTCCCGGATGAAGCCTCAGTTACCGCTTTGTTGCTGTCCGGCTTTGCAGTGCCATTGAGTATTAGTGTTGGAGCATTAGTGTTGTCAGGAGAAGTTGTAGCGCTGTTGCATCGAGTTGTAATAGTGTTGTGGGAGGAGCTTGTGGCCACAGTCACTGGTGAGTGGTTAGCGTTTTGGGGCTTGCAGTGGTCATAGTATCACGTCAAGTTGTCCACAGGGAGCGTAGAGCCACGTCTGTTTTCCATGTTGTTTCATTAGTGGCTAACGTCTGTTTGTCAAGTTCAGTGGAGGAATGTAAAAGAGAGAGAGAGAAGACTGAGTGAAAAAGAATGAGGAACAGAAGAGTGAATGAAAAGAACAGTTTAGTCAAGTCGGTAGTGTCAAGGTCCCTCAGTGAGTGTTGTCAGTTCAGCAGGGGCAGTAGGTGGGAGGAGGCTGTCGTCTTGTGATGCACACTATCAGTTTTTCTGAAAGAACGGAGAGACACAAGTGTGGGAATTGATAAACTAGAGCGGTTAATGTGCCAGCTTCATGCTTAGGCATGAATAATTGCACATACACATTCAAATATCAGATTCACAGCATAGGATTTCACAACACAGTACACAATACAATACACCAACATTTTGTTGCGGCCAGTACAGTTAGCACATGTTAGACAAAATCAAACTGTGTGGATAAAAAAAATGACTTTGTCAAGGGAACAAAATCAATATGACAGACTGCCAGCAGGGGGGGCAAGAAAACAGTCTAAATACAATGGAGGTTCACTGACACACCGGTCACGAACATTCTTGCTGTAAAAAAACTCGCTCATACACACAGAGTCACAGTTAACAGTTAATACACAACACTGATGTTAGGCCATGCAGTGAACTGAGAGGAACAGCCGGTGGGACACACATACCATGCGCTGACATGCAGTGTGACAGTGGGTGTGGCCTAACCATCGTAAGAATCCACGAGAGGCAAAGAGGCCTGCCTCTCCCCATACATCCCTCCCTGAGTGACAGGGAAAGAGAAATAAGATGAACGAGGAGGACCGAAACAGGCAGAGACAGACAACACAGAGAGAAGAGAGTTTATAAAAAGAAGGACGATAGGGGGTGAAGAAGAGGCATAAAAATCCATGGGACAGGATGATGTTTGAAAACAGGAGTGTGTTCGAGAGAAAAAGTTGGCGTAAAAGGAGAGACATAAGGTCACATCAGATACACACAGGAAAAGAAAAAAGGGTTACAACAGGTTAGTTTAATGTTGCACCAAGTTGGGAAAAATAACCGGTGGGAAACCGTGTAAGAAACAGATTAACCACAGTGCTTTGACATGCATCAACATGCTGTGTGGGTGTGAGAGCATGTCCGTTCACACGCTAATGCTTCAGCTGGAAGTGAGGGTACTGTATAGTTACTAGACCTGGTCGGTGACACAGTGTGTGTGTTGAGCAACATTAATCATTTTGGGAATTTCCCCCTTCAAGAATCGGTTTTCCCCCCTATAGATTTTGTGAAATCATTTACTGGTATTAACTGCAATATTATTACTGACAACCTGCTCCATCATTGTTTGAATTTTTTTCCCCATCAACTTGATACAGGACTATCCCTCTTGAGCTGTGAGCTGTGATGGCATGAACGTCTTCACTTCCAAATGAACTGAGAAGTGATGCTCATCCAGATAAGATCATCAGATTATCAGATAATTATAATACAAATAACAGGATAGACAGCAGGAAGTGACGTTCCTGAAGTGACAGCAGAGACTGCATGAGCCAAAAGAAATGTTCAGACATTTGATGATGTAATGCTGCTGCCGACTGAGATAAAGACAATAACGCTATGCTGTAATTTGACTGAAGGCTCCTGTCAGACCTGCTTTGTGCTTGATAAATTTTCACCTCAGTCAACACTATGTCCCATGTCCTTTCTTTGATACAATATTCGCCAAATTTTACACCTTACAGGTTAAGAGCAATTACAGAAATAGGTTTTTTCACTGCATTTACTGATATTGATCAATTAATTGACCTATGAAAATGAATGGAACTGGCATGCCATGTCAGTGGTTTTATCTTGTAGGGTCCAAATGTCCAAATGAACAGAAAATCCAGAGAAATGTAGTCTTGATAAAACCCTGGAGATTAAGGTTAAATTATGATTAGAAAAGGGATGTAGACTAGGTATTTAGTCGTCAAGAGTTCAGCCGAGGAGTTACAGAATAAATTTAAGTTGATAACAATGTCACCACAAGGATAAAGATGAGACGCGTGGGTGTTATCTATGGGGTTCATGTTTACCTGTACTGCATCTCTGTCAGCAGGTTCAAGTGTGTTGTCAAGCGTGTTCCTCCTCCCTCTCTGGTCCAGTGTGGAGTAGGCATCTGAGGACACATACGTGTTAAAACAAGTGCGTGTGCGTGTGCATGTAATTTAAGAATGAATGAATCATATCAGCATCTGAATGCAGAGGAGGAAATCGCCCAAGCACTGCTGCCTCATCCCTGATTTACATCTGTAGCGCCTGAATGACTTGTTCTGTTTATTTTGATTTGTTTGGCTTTTCTTTTTATGTGAATATTCAATATTTGATGATGTGAACATTTGACATTTGTTGTGGTAAACTATTATTTGTAGATTTTATGATTTAATTATTTATAGTCGGATTATATACAAAAATGTTGCATAGACAACCTGATAAATCCAGGAATGAAGGTGTGTGTTTGTGTGTGTTTGTTTTCCTTTCACACTTGCCTGGTCCCAAGTCATTCATTGGAATCATGTCTCTATCCTGGTCCCCTTTCGCCCCTGTGACACAAAGACAGAGACAACGGGCACAGATAAATGTTTAACTGTGATCACTGTGTAGTTTTAATTGCCGGAGCCAATGGTGCCAAAGGTAGTTGTGTGTTTGAGAGTTGGACCAGATCCAATTAGTATCTGCCAACTACTTCTATGGTTTCACTTTCAGGTGACGTGTGGTGTTTGTGATACAGTGTTTGGACAGCCTAATGAAAGTGTTAAAAAGAAAGTGGTTAACCCCCACCCGTCTGGTGTTCCCCAGTTTTAAATAAGCATATATGGATTATTTGCAACTCTTATTTGACCTGTCAGGTGTATGTATATGTGCGTAGTCTTCTTTCTCTGTCCCTGACCTTTGTCTATAAGAGGCAGAGTGCTGTCCTCATATCCTCCATTGGCCCTGGTGTTGTTGCTGGGAGGGTTTAGGTTGACCATGAAATCTGTTTTCTTCCAGCCGTCCTTCTCCAGAGTGCGCCGAAGCTCTTTATAAGCCCACACTGTCTGCAGCACCAGGCCAGCCCCACGCACCTCCCGTTCAGAGCGATTGCTGGTGATCCCAGCAGGTAGAAGAGGGAGGGAGAGAGAGAGACAAAGAGAGCGGAAATCAGTCGATAGGTGTTCCAAACCACTCATGAGGACAAGCACTCCAAACTTGCAACAGTCGGGCAAGAGCCAGCCTTCACTCCGTCATCCATATTCATCAGCTCTCTCTTCCTGACATATTCTCACCCACACACTCTGTTATCCACACCCTCCAGTTTTTACACAGCCTCTCCCTTCTCAACACTCATCTCTCCACATCGGGTCCTCACCCGTCCTTGTTGATGAGCACCAATCTCTCGATTCCCTGTGAAGCCCTGAGGGTCTTGGCTGCATCCAGACTGGAGCCCAGCACCTCGTGGAGCGTGCTCAACACCGACACCACCGTCTCCTCTGAGAGCGCTCGCACTGGCTGGCTCTGACCACCACCTGGCAGGTTGGCTACCAGGTTAGGCACAGCATGTTTGCCTGAAAACACACACATACAAGAGGAGCGGGATAAATGTTGAAATCCTGTTTCACACTGGCACAGTCCTGAGATAGTAACACCCATTCTGCTGGTACTCCATCTAGAATAAACAAACACAGAGTGTTACTTGCAAACACAGTGATTCAGCTTGTTAAATACTAAATACGGATAATGAAGTACCTAGCAGGTCTCTGTTGCGTGCATCGATGGCCAGGTTGCGGAGGGCTCCTGACATGGCCCGCACTACACGGTCGTTGCTGTGAGCAAGCAGCTCAGTCATCATGGGCAGACCCTTCTCTTGGCGCAGCAAGGCACGGATGTACCGGCCATACTAGACAGGGACAGATAGAAGAGCACATTTTTTTAAAAAAATGAGATGACTACATGCAGGCAAAACAGCGAGTGACAGAGGTATAATAATTTCTTATTCAGAAAATCAGGTATGACAGAATAACCACTTATGTGTGGGTTTTTAAGGCCAGGGCCAACTTATAGTACTTGTAAAATAATATGTAAGAAAGTACTATTCAAAAACTAGATACTACAGTCCCTGCTCACAAATGTCAACACTATCAGATTTTGTTTTTAGGAAATCTGCATGGTAAGTGAGGTGAACTGCACAATATGGAAAGTAACATGCTCAAGATACAATTAGGTATTTGGGATAAACGTGTCCACAAGTGGCATAAGATATAAATTCAAGCTCTGACTAGCCCTGTTTAGCCCTGTGGCATGCTGTCAGGACGGTGTACTGTGTATATTCATGTTTATTCAGATCCCCACTGTCTGACACCGATGTGACAGTTATTCTTCCCGGGGTACAAGACAAGGACACAGGTTTCTCTATGTTCAACTAGTGTGTGTTAGCACAGTCAGGGAGTGTTGGTACTGCGAAACGGAATAGGATGTTTGTGGACAGCAGTTCAGCAGGTCGTCTTACAGTCCAGCGTCCAGCACACAGGTTCTGGACGGCTCCTGCCGAGGCCTCCAGCACGGTGGGGTTCTTGGACTCCTTCAGCAGGGAGGTGTAGATGCGGACCACCTCTGGCTGGAACAACAGCTCATAACCTAGAGAAGCCAGGGAGGAGGGGGTCAGTGGGCGGACATGAAAGTACAATGGGTGTAATTGATGAGAAATAAGAGGGGAAAACATAAGGTAGATAAAGCAGACAAAAAGGCTGAATGAGGACTGATAAGGAGAAAAATGTCCATGAGCAGCTGAACATCTGCTTCTCTGTAAAATGTATGTCAGTGTGTGGCGTAGTGGTACTTCTAGCCCATAGAGTAGATCATTTTTACCTTTGGCCGGTGTGGTCCTCTTTGGAATGTCTATTACGTCTGCAGCTCCGTCCTCATCTTTCCTACCTGGAAACAAATGTCAAAACATCCACAGCATTAAAAACACACCAGAAAGGTCTGGAATCAGTAGACACTGAATCTGCCAGACTGAACTCATTTTAGAGTGCTGGCTCCATCGTTAGTGAACGAGATCTAGTTGAGTTAGACGCTTACTGTGAGGTGCACACCTACACACAGACCTAAAGTTGACATACATGCTCTTTATTTACATAGAGAGTGGAGAGTGTTTCACTACAACTTTCAGAGTGTGAACAAGACGTGCATCAAAGGATCAAGACAGTAAATGTGTTAGCTCTCCTGCACTCATACTACTAGCACTGGCAGCGGAAGCAAAGCACAGGTCATATATAAGCAAGCGCTTACCTCTGGAAAACCACTCATCTGTAGCCCAGCCCGACAGGGAGAGAGAGGGATGGAGGAGCAGATGGAGAAAGAAGTGAAGAGAGAAAGAAATAAGGGATGAAGAGAGAGAAGAGGAGGATGGAGGAAGAGAGAGCAATTAAGTAAGAGGAAAGCAGCCATAACTGAGCCACCCAATTAATACGTGCTTACATCCTCAATGGCACCACACAGGCAGAACCAGCAATGTGACATGGCAGGTACGGAGCAAAGAACACACTGGCTCCTGTTTCACACACACACTCATCCTAGTTGGTCCATGTATGCAATTCACATGTCAACATCATTCTGTGAAAATTAAGTGGGATTTACAAAATGAAGCACAGATTTACAGAACAATTTACCTTTTAAACAACTAATTGCTTTCTGTGCGGGAGCATTGAGTCATCCCCTTGATATGCTCCCCTAATAAAATTATCCCAAAACTTTGCCAAGTATATCACAGAGTTGCATTACTTGGTTTGGCAATGTTTCGGTGCAACTTGTCTTTGTTAGCTCTATTGTATTGTCTGCGATTGCACAATGCATAATCTGGTCTGATCACTGTGAAGAGCTCAGATTACAGCAAACCTGCGTGGGTTCTTCTGCAGAGACTGATCTTGAAAACTGGCTGGCTATACCTAACACTTTCACATTCACTGATGTTCATGGTCACCGTTAACACAGATTTTTGATAAAGTAGGCAAGTTATCAAACAACCCAAGGGTATGTCTGGTTTAGGAGATACAAATCAATACTGTCCCTGAAACACAAACAGGGGGAGGGAGGATGAACGTTCTTTGAGTTGTGGACATTGTTAACATTCCTGTGGCAGCCACTGGTTTTTGTTTGTGTGAATTGTGTGTGTATGTGTGTTAGTATCAGTCGATTTGTCTAGTGCCACTGAGACACATCGACAGAGACATCACCACAATCCTACATTTTGCCTCCTACTGACCTAGCGAATACAGCTCTCTTTCTCTCTCCCCCTCCCTGGCTCTCTCAGTCTCTCTCACACACGCAAATTTGAATACGGACCTTTGCCCTTGCGAGAACTAAAGCAGCCACCCTTCTGGCTGCTGGGGGCGGGGCCCTGGTTGATGGGTATGGCCTCCTGGTAGCGCTCACAGCCGGGGATTTCACGGTGCACGTGGTAGGACAAGTTCCTCAGGAGACACACACTGTTCTCTATCAACTGGAAAGAAGGTGGGATTGTGGCAGAGTGTACGACAAAAGAGACGAGGGGGGAAAAAAAACAAACAGCCAAAGATTAAAATGCAAACTGGCAGCAAAAATCAGGGCAATCTGATCATCAGCACTTCACATCACCTCCTCCCCACTGAATTCTTACCCAGCGTAATCACTTTAACTATACTATAAAATCCCTGCTATCTCCATCTAAGTTCTTTTTTGTTTTCCTGGCACTTGCTTCTTGCACGATCCTACAAATGTCAAGAAAACTGTCAGGGCAATATGGCACTGACATTTATACCTCTCACAAATTACTGCTTGGTCAGGACAAGTGTGTCAGCTAAAAGCCTAAAAATGTTGAATGTTAAATGGAAGCGAGTTCTGCAAACCTTATTGTCTACGTCTTTACAGTCAATCTGGGATTGGACGATGTACATGAGCGAGTCAACCAATCCTGTGCACTCCCGCAGCTTCCTCCTTGCCTCACTTCGCTCTGAGCTCACATTCCTGTAGAAGGGAAGAAAGGTGAGAAGAGGAGAAAGGAGGGGGGAAAAGGATTAGTAGAGTGCCGGGGTGAAAGGATGGAGGAATGGAGAGTTTAGAAGAGAAAGAAAGCAAGAAAGAAAGAGAATATGAGTCAATTTTAGAAGTTACAAAAAGGATTCCAGTGCACAATGCCCACACAAAAATCAGTGCAGTTTGTGTGAAACTCCTGCTGAATCCACTGGTTTACAAAGAGAATACAGTTTGGCAGGATCAGGTTTCAACTCAGGGCCAAATTCTATTTAATTGCACACACACTCTGATCTATTTGCTGATTTAACAGGACCAGACAGGTGGAAACAACAGGATGAAAACTGAGAACTGGTTGGTTCTCAGCCTATGAGAGGGGAAGCAAAGAAAGGAATAGGAAGCAGAAACTTTGAGGAATGGTATTCAGCCTTGGTCTTTTGTGGTGTCCTGCTTTTCCCAGTGACAGACACGCCTTCCCACACAATGCTAGGACACATTCCCTACTACAGCAGGGGGGCATTCAGTTCCCTTCAGAAAGTTCAGGAAGTTTATTTTCATGTTGCACTAGGCAAGAGTTTTATGTAAAAATGCAAAGGTTTTATCAGGCCACACCACAAAATGGGGCTGCAGGCCGCACTGAGTGAAACGTCACAGATTTGACCAATTTTCCCAAACGAAATGATCACACGTGGGACCTCTTCTCTACACACAGCAAGGAGAATGAAACACAAAATGATCCCCTAAACAGAGGCGAGAGAGAACAGACCTGCCAGCTGGGTGAGTGTGGCCATGTGCAATTTGTTGACATGATGTTGCATGATTTCTGGGTCCATAAATTTCAAAACAGTTGTCATTTGGGGCCACAAATGTCTGAGATTTCCTCGTGCAGATGGCATACAATACTTATCCATTAATTGTGAATGCAAGTGTAATACTTGAACTGAAATTCAGGTTCTACTTTGACTGCACTGGTTTTACCTCTATCTCATTATGACCGATTGCTTGTCTACTAAAACATTTGAAACAGGGGTTTCCTCTGGCTACAAGTAAGCAAACTGCTCACTCAGAGCAGAGACTTCCTGCCTATGTTAAAGGCAACCTCCAGGCAGCAAAACTATAACCAGAGTAAGCACCTTCATCAAATTTATGCCCTCTGAAATGACTCTGTAAGTGCTTCTGTCCAGCTACAAAGGTCTTATTCAGATTATTCACTGTTACTACGAAACTTTGAGGAAGTATTATTTATATGCCCCACCGCAAAAAATGAGGATACCGAGATGATGCTCTAGTTTACTATTACACACTCTAATCAAAGTTTGGGCCATTTAAGTAGCATCATAACAATTTTGAGTTTGGTGTGGACAATCAAATCTATTAAAAGCAAGAAATGCAGATTTGTCTGTGAAGAACAATAATGATGCAACTATCTCAAATTTCCTCGTAAATCCCAAAAGAAACACACTAAGCAGCCCTTAAAAGGTCAATATTAAAAATAAAACTTAGCGTTCAAAGTTATATTTTAAACTTCAATATTTCCTACCTAAAGTTCCTGACTGCAATAAATCATGCTAGATGATGTTAACATGGTGTTAAGATTATTCTTTAACAGTACTACATACTGTAAATTTGATATAACAGTGCAGATAGAAAAATACAAAGTAATCACCAACTAATCACAAATACTTTCACAGACATGTGTAGGAGCCCTGAATTTAATTGTCTGGCAAAGGGAATGTACAGATAGCAGATCCACAGGCTTGTACATGTTGTTTATTCTTTAGAAGTCAATGCCCCACTGTCCTCTGTTCAACCCAGAAAACCCCTCACCCTTTCTAACCAGATTTCCTAGAATTATTCTACAGTCCCAGATCCCCTCATCAACTTTCCCTTCCTCCCTCTTCATTGAAATCTCTCTAGTTGTTATATTTCTGTTGACTTCTCATTCCCTCCCTCATGCATCCCACAACTGTTAGTCTACTGTGAAGCCTTCCACTTCTCTCTAATGTTCACATGACCAGTCCCCTTCCTTCATCTCCTCCACAACACCGGCAACAGTCAGGCACATTCGCCAGCAGCTCTGATCACCTCGCTGACACTCATCCCTCCCTCCATACCTCAGACAGCCTGCTGTGTTGGTGAGTGCCGTCTCCCACTCCAGATGTCTGGGCTTGCAGTTTTCCTCCCCTCCTCCATTGCTCCCCCTCTCCCAGCCCGAATGGGGAACCATCACCTCATCGGAGAGGGCGTGCAGTGCGTGGTCCACAATTTCCATCTTCACCGAGTCGTGAGACGACAGGTTCCACAGCGTCCCTGGAGAGGAGGAGGGGATGAAAGAGATGTTCATCAGTAGCATCTATCTGTTATCTATCTCATCTATCTCATATTCTCCCAATGATGTTAAACATCCTATAGAGAGAATGAAGCTTCTCATGTTTCATGACAGATTAGTAGTTAATGTAATATCCGCACTGTATTCATGTGTGTGTGTGTGTGTGTGTGTGTGTGTGCCTATCTAACCTGTGATAGTATCAGTGAGGTCCTGGTCGTGGGTCTTCCTCAGCAGTCTGATCAGGGCAGGCACTCCGTCACAGTTCTTGATGGCGATCTTGTTGTCCGGATCTTTGCCATAAGAGATGTTCTTCAGCGCTCCACAGGCCGCATGGTGCACCTACCAAGTACAATGCTGTAATGTCACTGTAATGTCCTATTAGTCATGAAGGAGCTCCAATTCAGACAGTTGTGGTTTCACATGCATTTATTTAGCCAAACTGAAGAAAACTCCCTTATGGACTTGAATGTGGTGTCACTCCCCTTAAATTATGAGACTTTATGTGCATGTACTGCACTAATTACATGGCTAGCACTTGTTGCAAGTAGTGCTGTTCCCTTTCTCTTGCTAGTTAGCTTAGCCAAACCTATTTCTGGTCTTTCTGTACATGTACTTCATAGAAATACAGTGGCTTAGGGGAATTCATGTTACTGCCACCTTTTGTACATAGGTCATGTTGAATCAGTTGACTACATTCCCAAATTTTCACAATAATATATCACAAATTTTGTGTGATGCCATGTCAGTACACATCCAATGGCACATTATTGTTAGTTATAGTCTGTATATTTTGTTTTAGACAGGAAGTAACCCCACAAACACACACACACTATGTATGGTGATTATTTGGAAATGGCTCAAAAAGTTCACTCTGACTTGTTTCTCCAGCCAACAGAAAGTAAGCCATCACACCATTCTTGACATTAGTCACTCATGACAGAGCATGAAATGTGAAATTAAGATGGTTCTTTGCTCAAAGACTGGAATGCATGCTTTGCTTTCTCTGGTACAGCCCATGCAAACTGCGGCAAAACTTTGCCACAGCTAGTGCTAAATGAAAGGGAACCACTTAAAAAAAAAAAAACACAAGATGTACTGGACAAAACCATATTTGGCATATTGCTGTTAATTTAGGGGAACTTGACCAACAATCCTAAACTCTTTCATTTAGCTTTAATGGTCTAAACATTATGCTGAAATAGCACTAACCAATCCATGGAGCTCAGGCTCAGCTAGTCCTCACAACAACTATCATGCCAATGAACTATCTGAATATCATATAACAAATGTATCATTTAAGCCTCTCCCTGGACAATGCAAAAGCCAAGGCTTTGTGTAAAAAAAAGAAAGAAAAGAAACGCTGCAAACTGACCTCTTTGTTTGGATTGTCCAGCATGGATACCAGCGCTGGGATGCCTTTCAAACGGCGCACATCAGACTTCACCTGGAGAGCAGAGAGATGAAGGTTAGTGGTGATGTGCATGTGTGTCTCTCTGTCCTTTAACTTCCTCTACCCCACCTACCTTGCCATTTTGCTTCTATTTTGGTAAAATGGTGACCTTTTTGCCTGGCTTTTATTTCTGGCGTTTTTAAAATTTCTCTATCATTCCATATTTGAAACCCAAGACATAACTATTGTTTGAGAGATGATTATTTAGGTCTGTTGTACTGTTATGTTTACTGTGAGCCACACTCATTAAGAGCATCAGCTGTGTGCATCAGTGTGTGAATTGCTTACTTTATCGTTCTTGTAGGTTAAATGCTGCAGGTAAGCAGCTGCGTTGCTCTTGACTGGGTCCAGCCTGTAGTTGAGCATGGCAATGACCTCAGGCAGTTCTGGTTGACGGCACCCCCCAGGGCCAGGACCTTTCCTTAGAGTGCTGTCCAATGAGGCCATGCTTCCTCTTTCACCCTGGGCCAGTGGTGCTGATCCCCAGTAGTACATGTCCCCTGCGCCACTCATGTCACCATCCAGGGTGCCCTCGTAACTCCTAGGGAGTGGGAGCAGAGAGGCCGTGAACATTACCCACACTAACAGGCTGACATCATTCAGCACAAACACAGACAGACAAACCAGAGTTTCCCCTGTAAGTGTTTTACAGGGTGTCCATAAAGTCTCTTTACAATTTAACAAATTTATTACAAAAGCAAATGAATAGACAAATTATTACAAAATGAGGAGTAGATGTTGACGTTTCTTGCCTCATTTAATACACCTCTATATGGGCACCATTAGTTGCACAAAGCACATCGAGACGATACTCGATTTCTTGCCATGTTCGCTGTAGCAGAGCCTCATCAATGGTGGCAATGGCATCAGTGATCTTTTGCTTCAGGTTGTTGATGTCCAATGTGATTAAAAACTTTGATAACCACTGAGTACATAGAACAAATCTGATTAACATGTCTCATCAATTGCTTTTGTAATAGATTTTTTAAATTGTAAAGAGACTTTGTGGACACCCTGTATAGCTCTGATGATTTGGGATAAGTTTGTTTTTGGTTCCTTATACAGCCATATTTGTTCAGTTTTAGTTCTAACACAGGTTCCAACAATTATTTTTTCCTCAGTTAAACTGAAAACATCAGAATAATAATTATTTTTTATTTCATTTCATTTCATTTGACTGGACCTGATCTGAGCTAATGATTGCCCATTCAGCTCCTGCTGCCATCCTAGCTGCCCCTCTCTCTGTGATCTTTCCTAAGATTTCTTGCATTTTTCCCCTTTTAGCTTTTGGTTTGGTGAGAGTTTAGTCTTGCTTGCAATCAGGGTTCAGGTCAGGAGGTGTTGTTTTGTGTTCTATAAACTGTGGGTCTGTAAAGCCCTTGAGTCTGTAAACAGTAATTAAGGGCTATAAATAAACTTGAACTTTTCTTGTTGTGGTGGCCCATCGCTGATAAATGAACACAGAGGAAATGCTAGAGCACACACTGATGATGCACACAGAACACACACATAAAGAACACATGGACAAAATCTACAGAACATGCACCAAGATCTTCCTCATCCCAAGCACACACACGGACAAACAGATTTTGCAGGACTTACCCGGTCCTGCGTGGGGGTCCATGGGGAAAGGCATGGTGGTTTCGGGGCATAGTGCTGAAGTGAATGGGGGGTACCAAACCATAGTCTGCATCGTCAAAGCCCATGCTACGCTGATCATCCTCCAAACCATACGGCTCGGGGACAAACCTCTGCATGCCCGATAGCTCCATGGCACTGCCCATACGACCAACCTACAGAGATATTGGGGAATTAAACAACCATCATTTGGAAGTCGTCCTCTTGATCATGATTTTATTCTTAATATATAACTGGTCAATTCTGAAGTGTGTTAGCCACTGCGGCTGATGGACAAGAGAAGATATCATGACTCCCTGATGAAAGCACCTGACTAGGGTGCAGCTCAAAGATGGTGCTCATACACATAAATGTACACACATACCTGTGGTTGAGCAGCATAGGGGTCCAGCTGGTTCCTGCTGGGGGCTCTGTAGCTTGGATCCAGAGTTCTGTAGCCATCTGGATGCACTGGTCTACAGAGGAGAAAGAGGAGACGAAGGAAGGGAGCACAAGGGGGAGGGGGAGGGGGGAGGGGGGAATAGCGAGGAGAGAAACAAAGGGAGAGAGAACAAAATTAGTCAAAGGAACAAGCAGAACAGGACAGGAGGAAAGAAGACATGTACAGAGGAACAAACAGAGATTAACTTCTTGCATTCTGACTATCCGCTTGTTGTGCTATGCAGAGCACTTCTAACTTATCATGACAATTGTGAGAACCTTAGCACTTTTATGACTAAAATACTATTCACAATTGCCTTGTTAAAAACACACACAGTACCTGTATCGGTCGTCCATGCGTGCACCCCGGGTGAGACTAGTGTAGGTGTCAGAGGGGGGTCCTGTGCGGTAGTCGTCATATCCCCCCGGGGGTCCGTAGTGGTAGTTGCGGGGCACAGTATGGGTGGGGTAGTCCATGGGCCCCCCAACCCCTGGGACCGGCCTATAGACCCGGTCCATGGAAACCGGGTAGCTCCCCATCCCCGTCACTGAACCCCCTCCATCCAGGGAAAGGGTGTCTGACACAGAGGGGATGACTGTGCGAGTGGTGGTGGTCTTAACTGGTTTCTTCACCTTAATGACCCAGACAAGTGAGGCAGAGGAAGTCTCTTTACAGAACAGTATTTCAAAGTGCTCCCACTACGAGGATAGCTTCAGACCGTTTTGACTGCCCTCATTAATATAACCATACACAGCACAACCTCACCACTAGCTTTAGTGATGAGAAACCTAACCACTCTCCTGCAGCTTCTTACTAGCTTTCAACAGTGTCAAATAGGGCACCCAATTTTGGCCTCAAAATTCATCATGAATCTTATTTGTGAAAATGGGAAACTCACAGCATGGATAAAACTGAAATTGTTCACTCAAAAATGGCTTGCTTTCTAAGAGGTTTTATTTAGCGTTACAATAATACATCGCCTCGCATACATGTAGATCATTCTGCTGCTAACTCTGCTAGTGCTGTGTACACTTTCAAATTTCACACCTGCATTAACATGGTATTCATGGTAGCAACCCTTGATGCTCTTTTCTTTAGTATTCCCATGGAGGAAAATTAAGTTTCTTCTTGCTGAGATCATCTATTATTCACCAGCTGACATGATGGCTACTCCACTATTACTGTAATGCACCCTTTAAAACCTGGAAAAGACAACTCTAATGCTTGTCTTACATCACAATATCGATATGCTGGCCAGCAAGACAAAACCCTTCCTCTTTGGTAACCCCTCTTTCCACCATGCACTACCAGTAGTATCATTAGCTACACATTTTGTATTTATGTTTCCATTTTCTTCTGGTGTTACCACTGTTTCTGTGGGCCGCAAGATCCCATCTTCACTAGTTTCCACTGCGACAACATGTGGAGACTCCTGGGGGTCCTCCTCCACCGCGTACGTCTCCTGCACCACTGGACCAGGATCCATCCTGAACTATTCACACAAACACACATTTCGGAACAAAACTCAAATACAGGTCTTCCCTTAGAAGAGAGATGCTTCACCTAAACGGGACTAACCTTGTTAGATAAAGGTTTAAGCATGGACAAATATCTCTACATATATTAACAACCAGAAAGAGCTTACATGATGTGTCCCGTTGATGTAGCCCTCGTTCAGCGTGAGCCTCTCTATGTCTGCATCACATGGAATGCGTCCGTTCTATAGAAAGGAAGAAATAGACATGATAGGATACAAGACACAGACTGCCTGGCACACAAGGAGGACTATGCATGTATGAAGACACACATGCACAAAATCACACCACTGACCAAGCAGCTGAATTTTCCCCTGATGTACAGAGTAGCAGATGGCTACTGCACATCACTGGGAATAATATCATACCAGCTCCTAAGGTTTGTAAGCACACAATAAAACATATACACATACATTTTCATTTCTGCACTCTTCACTCACAAACACAATGGAGGTGAGCTGATCGAAACACAAACAATCGAAATGACAGGTGGGTGAGTTAATTGTTACACATGATTAATGCATGAACGAAGAATATGAGCATGTCATGGGATGAACAATGAGCCACAGAGAGACACACACAAACCGAGATAAAACTTCCATCAGGCATCAACACTACCAGCATTGCCTGGCCAGGAGCAGGGATGGTGCAGTTGCCATTCAACCCACAGGGAGCTCTAACCATCTGAGGCAATCTCTGTGGTTTTATCTCCATAAGTAAGGGGTAAAGGAGCATGGGAGGAGGTGGGGGACTGAAATGCTGTAATACTAGTTTTCAGCTTTTATGAATTGGAATCAGTTGTAGAAAGCAGGGGAAAAGTAGATGTGGTAGAAACAAGGCCAACTTCTTTATTTGTGGAAAGTGTTGGGTAACGTTACTTTTAAAGTAACTTAGTACAACATTGCTGCCATTAAAAAGTAACTTGTTGCGTTATAGCATCCTCTAAGTAAAGTAGCTTGTTAGAGTGCCTCTGCATTACCAAAAACAAAAACCCCTCCTACACATGCGCACAGACACAGTCGCAGCATTGAGTACCTTCCACTGCTATGTAGCTACCCACCAATAAGTCGGAATAGGTGCATCAACAGATAAGAAACAATGCTAATGCATCAGGGACTTTATTAGGGCCCTCGCCTCTCTGGAGAAGGGCCCTATTGTAATTTATTTTTTGTTTTGTTTTGTTTTTTGGGGCAACAAAAGAAATGGTAATACTGTAATATTTTAACAGTAACAGACTGCTCATTTGAAAACACAAGTAAATAACTTGTTACAACAAAAAGTAATAAGTACTCTGACATGTTACTTTGTAACACATTAACTCCAACAATGTTAGTGACTTAGCCCAGACGGGTATTCCACAAATCAGGATTGGAAAGTTAGCCAGATTAACTGTGGAAAAGATTATGCTAAATGCTGGTGATAGCAATTTGAATCTGTAAAACATAAGCTGAACGTTAGGAATACCCCTCAGGTCAAATACACAAGGCTAAAGTTTTGCAATGGGAACACTTTTCTTGGAATAAGACTGAGCAAGAAAGGATACCAGAAAGTGCTGGGCAGACGTGAGCATGTGAGAACCTGTCAGTGAAAACGGAGGTGGTGTTGCGCTGCCTGGGAGAGTGGCAGAGGCATGCCGAAGCCTTTGGGCTATGTAAACACACACTGCGGAGATAAGAACCAGCACAGGCAACATTTCTGGCCTGCTCTTGCTTTCTCTCATACACTCTGACCCTACCAATACTCAGTGCCTGCTGCTTATCAGCCACTAGAATTACCTGGGTTTGGGATGTGGCCCTGTAAATGTGTGTGTGCATGTGTGTACATAAAGGAGAGAAAGTGAACAAGTGGGAGTGCCCCGAATGTTAATGAGAATCTCTCTGTTTCAAATGTTGCCTTAGGGCCAGTGGTGTGTGTGCATGTGTATGTTTGTGTACTAATGAATATGTGCATGTGGGTCTTTTGGTAAGGCAAATGAGGAGGATGAAGTCATCCATCTTTGCACCAGGTGGCTGACTCACATGATACAGTAAGAAGGTGTGTCAGAAAACTGAGAGGAATATGGCTAGTAGAGATGCACGATATTGGATTTTTTGCCGATATCGGATATGCTGATATTTTTTTTATTCATCTTTTGGATGATTGCTGATGCCAATACTGATATATGCACATATTTTTTCCACCTAATTGCAGAGAATATCAAGTCTCTCCTAAAGTAGAATTAACATTTTTTAAGCCTGCTCATATTGTGAAGGCCCATTGGCCAGTGCAGACATAAAATACAATGCTTTGAAAAATGGACACATTTACAGTGCAAAATAAGAAAGCTACTTCCACTTGGGTTATGTAAAACATGCCATTTTCTTTCAACTTATTCCATCCTCCTTAAACAGGCTTGGATGATGCTCTGCCTGAGACAATCCTGACAACAGACACATCCGTGGCAAATCTGACCTATTTCACAAATCGGCATGTTGTGTCAGCAGAATACCGATGACATGCATTGACATTATCGTGCATCCCTAATGGATAGTCGTGTGGAAATCAGAAGTTTCACAGACCTTGTAGTTGAACAGATGGGTCTGACCACTGCACCACACTGAAAAAGCAGCTGAGCAATGTCTTCCTTAGAACCAAAACAAATTGACTAAATTGACAACTGACTGAACCAGCTGGCTGACATGATGAAAATGATGAATGACTGATGTCAACACATAAGGCCTGGGAAAAGCTCAACAACAATCACAACATCAGGCAAGATGTCGCTTAACATGCAGACACGCTTCAGGAGGAGATAGACAAATGTTCTGGGTTCCACAGGGATGATGAGCTTGGCTGACAATGGAAGATGATGGTGGAGAGACGACTTTTATTGTGAATGAGACGTGGACGGTTACTGCAGAGCCAAGGGAGGATGAATCCATGCATGATTACCAAACGACAAGAGCTGTGAGGCCTGGCAGAGCAGTCATGAATACAAACTATCCTCTTTGGTATACCACTTTGGAAGATGCTTGAGGTGTTTCATTTAACTTGTTAAGCACTGAACTCTTGCCAACGGTCTGTAGGCGTGAACTGTGTTCCAGTGCATCAATGTAAATGTAATTCAAGCAAGCATCTTCAAAAGTCTGATTAAAACCCACTGAGGAAGCATTTATATTCTACGGTTTGCTGCCAACCAGCCAGCCAACAGAGATGGGATAGTGATGATAATGGAGATGGCGAGGAGTGAACTCGCCCAGACGAGGATCTTTTTGGCGGAAATGTGTGCGTGGGGCCGGGGGGATTGTTTAGCGTTACCTGCATGGTGGGGAGGGGGCGGGGCAGGGTACCGGCGCACGACCTGCGCTCCTCCTCCAGAGCTCGGCTCAGCATCTCAAACTGCCTCTCCTGCTCCCGCACCGAGGCCAGCAGGGAGGCCGTACTCGCACACTGCTCCATTCACACGCTGAGAGCAGAGCACAGGACAGGATAGGACAGGACAGGATTAACACCAGAGGGCAAGCAAGACTTAACCAGCTATGGGATTTAACCCCAGAACAGACATACAAAGAGATGTAAATCATGAATACCAAACCACCCAAGATCACAGATATAAAGATAGAGTTAGTCCCGGGATCGTGCACATCTGAGAGGTATAAACAAAGGTGCTAACAAGGCTGATACCAAGAGGTGAAAGAAGGAGTGTGAGCTGACAAAGGGAGGAAAAGTGAGAGAAGATAAATTAAGGGAGAGACGGAGACAACAAATAACTTTGCAAGTGACTCTACAAGAACAAGTGTGACTTAGCATGACAAGTGTGAGGGAAACAAGCGAGAAGAGTTGAGATAGACCAGCGAGCAAAGAAAAAGAACATGAATGCAATGGTCTCATGGCTTGAGTTCATCTAAAAAGTGGTTCAAAGCTGTGCTTAGCATCTTGAAACTTCACAAAGATGAGTTCATTGAATTTCTTTTCCTTTTAATATGCAGAAATAAAAATAGTAAGAAAGTGAAAGAAGTGAAAAAAGGGGGGTAATTACAGTATGCTTTAAGAAACGGCATGTGGCTCTTGTTAGCACTTCATTCCCTATTCCAAGGATGAAGAAAATGTGAAAAGGAGGGAAGGAGGGAGCAAAGAAGGTGCAACAGGAATATATGTGAAAGAGCACACAGTCTAAAAATTATTCTGGGGCGACAATATCACATCAAAGCAGAGAAGATGGAGAGGACTTCAGTGTGTGTGTAAAAACGAGATGAAATACTTATAAAAAAAAATTGATCATTTATCCCCTCCAACAAAAACATGATGAACACCAGCCAAATCCCATCATACACCAACAAGTACCATAATTCTACAAGGTCAATAAAGAAATTAATTAGTGGGGAAAAAAAAAAAACACAGTGTCAAGAGTTGGCCAGTGACAACACACACAGCATTTTTTGAATTACAGATTAGGCCGTTAGGCATTTAACCAATGCTCTCAGCCAGAGTGACTAAGAATGAGCAACAGTAGTATAAACAAAGGCTCAGATTTACTAAAGCCTTTAATGTGTGCACAAACTTTTGGCCCATACAAAACTATTGTGTTGCACTAATGACACGTCTTAATGCGGTCTGAACGATGAAAATGTTTTAGTACCCACTAACGGCTTTAGTTAGCTAGTAGGATTATGGTAAAAATGGTGATCCTGATTATTCATTTCCATATTGTGATGATGATTACAATTATCTGTCTCAGATTCAATTATTCAAAATTTTCTATTGCACTTTTGTACTATATCATACTGTATGTATTCAGTATTTGCTTTATTTCTTCTTGTAGCAGCAACTTATTACTATACTGTACTTCTTACTATATTACTATTACTACTATACTAGACTATACTTCATCATTTTGGGCCACAACTACAACCCTAAAGTGAACTTTGTAGGCAACTGTTTCAAACCAAAATCATCTCGACATGACAAACTATGACCGACTTTTAGGAAATAAGAAATTATCACTTTCAGATTTGGGGCATATGATTTTCTTCTCTAAAATAATATAATTTCTTTTCTACTTTGCTTGCCACGGCATTTTTTCAAAGATAGTCTTTGCAGGGCTTCTCTGCCTGCTTCTCCGTGTTAATTTCCATTGGGCCACATGGGTACACAATGTACATTCATCCAAAGGTTGTGACTGATCACATATAATGTAAGTGCAGACAGGCAAAGAAAAATAAAACAAACACTTCAATATTATCATTTACATGCTTACCAAATGTGGAAACATAAAACTGTGATACACATTTACTGATGATTCATCATGGTACTAAGGAAATAATTATGAGATATAACAGCAAAAAATGAAGAATACAACTTTTTTTTTAACAAGGAGACCCACTTTTTTTAGAGGGAAATTCAGCCAAAGTAAGATAACATAAGCACAAATAACAGCAGCATGATAATCAGCAGCATTACAGCCAAAACTAACAAAGCGTCAACATCCTTCTCTGACTTGTACTGCATGGAGGCCGGCGAGTGAGAAACAGAGAATCTGGGGAAGACTACTTCAGACTTGTTTGTCTGCTAACGAGATGACAAACGTGTGGCTCGTCTCCAAACCTGAGCAAAAACCATTTTCTACTTCAAAGTTCACTGAGTCATGCAGATCAAATCTGCTCTCCACTCACACTGTACTGTTGGCAGCACTCTCCCCCAAACACACAGAGCTGTCTGAGTGAACAATGAGACCTGTATTACATCTGAGTGCACACGTATGCCAGTGAGAGTGTGCATGTACATCTGTGAAAGTTTGTGTGTATGTGAGAGAGAGAGACTGACAAAGTGAGAGCGAGAAAGAGAGAAACACAGGGTGACGCAAGAGGGGGCGGAGGGGTAGCGAGAGTATGCGGCTGACGTTGGTTTTCTCCTTGAAAACTCCTAACAGAGCAGCAGCAGGTTTTGATGAGGTTAATCCTAGGGCTGCACGATTAATCGATATTCTGTCGAAATCACAGTATGTATAAGTGCAATATACAAATAACAGCAGCTAAAGGTGATAAAGGTTAAATGTGACAGTTTTCCATTAGATAAAGTTTTGTGGGGCAACAGAGATGCTCTTGCCTACAAATAATACTCTCTGGATGTCCAAAAAAAAAAAAATCATGTTAGTTTGGTGCAGAGCCCGGCTATAACCTTAATAGCACTCCCACTAATATTGTCACAATGGCAATATCCGTCAAAAAAATTGCAGTTTGATTTTTTTTTTTTTTTTTTTACACTTTCGAGCAGCCCTAGTTAACCTTGGCCTCTTTGTTTTTTCCATTTCCCTTGAAAACACACACTCGCAGACAAACAGAGACACTATGAACTGCACACATACCACTATTGTCATACATTCCACAGGGAGCTTTAGCATGTCATATCCTGTCTCAGCTGCTGTAAGCTGTCCCGACAGATAGGGAGCCCTTCACTCGTTCATTTTGCTCCTTCTTCTCTCACGCCAGCCCCTTTTTCTTCCTCTTCAGTTGCCTCAGTACTGAAAAAGGGAGACCCGTTTACTCTCTCTGAGCCAATCAGAAGGGTCGACCACTAACCAGGGAAAGTGCTACTTTGGTGGAAGATGTGCAGAAATCAAATGATGGTTTTGAAACAACTTCAAGAGGGGACATCTACCCCCAATGTACATTAAAACTTTAATCTTGACCTTGACATATTTTAAACAAAGTTCAAATTCCAAAACCAACAGAACATTGCCAAAATCCCAACCACACACACACACACACACACACACACACACACACACACACACACACAGAGCTTGATTTGGCAGCAAGCCACCAATAGATTTTGGCAGATGTCTGTTGTGCTATTAAGGTTGTCTCATATGACACACAAGCTTAACTCATTCAGTATCTACATTTGGATCAGCATTTCAAAAGCCCTGTTTGAGCGACACCATTCATCAGATAAAACAACATACCCCAGTCTGAGCTGTTCGATGTTTGTAGACCTGTGTCAAAATGAACGATGAGACAATACCAGACTTTTGATAGTTGATACCAATAACACTGAAATTCTGTGGTTCGATACCATGGCAAAAACAAAAATCCCATTCAACACACACTTCTTTATCTAAAACTTCCAATAAGCATTAACAAAAGACCATACATTTCGTGCATTTCAAGTTTTTAAACATACAGGCTACATTGGAGTAAGAACACGGACTTACAAGCGCAACATAATGCTGTAGCGTTCAAGTGGAAAAAAGCTTCCCAACAAAATGCTAATTTCAAATCGAGATGGTATGAAATGGTATGAAATGTCCTGCTGTGGTGACAAATACAACAGTTTGATTATGCGTGCTCATTTTCATTTACAGTCCTCTAAGCATGACTGCAACTTACAGTGTTTCAGATATCTAAACATACAGGCTAGGACTATATTAGAACAACTCTCTCTTTTAGACCCCTTCCCACTCATTGAAAAACATCACTCTTAAGCTTTTTGAGTATAGAAGAATGTGTTTTATGCCACAGAGAGACATACAACCTATACAACCATGTGAGCCCCACCACTAACATTCTTGTGGTAGCCAGCAGTTGCTAATGAGAGTGTTATAAATGGTTTTAGCCATTCTAAGCCCCGACATTAGCCGACCGTTAGGCCATCAGTAACAACATTAACTGATACGTACTAATGGGATAGCCCTGGCATTACACCGCTAAGCCACTTATTGTCATGAGCCAGCACTCAAACACAAACACTTAAATGGACTATACTGCCCAGTGTCCTTTGAAACCTCCACAAAGTACACACACAAACACACATACACAGTCTGTATTTAGTGCTCATCACAATCATGAATATTGTGACAATATGTCTATTATCATATGTTATCATTGCTACTTCAGCAGCTTACACGGTCACCGGTGGCAGTGTCAGGCTGACATGCATTCTGTTCCAGTGTGCATGCACACACACACACACACACACACACATACACTATGGTAAAATGCTGCTGTGGCTTGGCCAGTGCTCCGCTGACTCAGCCTCATTTGAATGGTCACACAGAGATTTGGCCTGTGTGTGTGTGTGTGTGTGTGTGTGTGTGTGTGTGTGTGTGTGTGTGTGTGTGTTAGCCTTGGCCCACATCCAACCGCTACCGCCTTTGCCATCTATACACTTCAAACCATGAAGCACCTCCCCACACACAAACACACAGGCCTACATTCTCAGCAGAGATTGGTAGCTGAGGAGAGTACAAACGTACACACGTGTGCATGCCCACACTCTACATACACACACAGTTTTTCAGGGACTTTTGCAAGGCCAACTGTCTGAGCTACAGTACAACAGCTTACTATTCTTAGGGAGGAAGGAAACATGCAGGCAGCTATGATTCAGGTGGATTTGTGAAGAGTCCAAAAAAGGCCCAATCTGTTTGGCCTGGCATAGCCAGCCGAGTGTCTCATCTCAGTCCTCAGCTCTGACTTCAACCACTAATACAGGAGGTCATCAACACAACCACAAAAAAACATGAAAAGGAAGGAAAACATTACTATCTCATAAATGTCAAAAAAGTGAAAATCAATGACCAGCAGTGGGCAAGAATTACGGCGACTGCGACCAGCTTGCCACCCAGATGTCCCTCTGGTGACCAGTGGTTAACTAGGAAGCAGGCTAAATTGCTGAGTGTGGACCATAAAACTGCCGACTGCCTCTCAGTCTCTCAAATAAGTTCAGTACCAGCACCAAGGGCGGAGACGAGGGCTCACTTCACAGCCTTGGCAATATCTGTACTGTGATTCCACTTTTGTATGCATGATCCCACAATACATGTCTCTCCTGCTGCGTAAGCTGGAGTAAAAAAAAACATTTTTGAACACCGTTCAAATATAAACACAAACCGCAGGTGTAACCATGGAGAGAGAGAGTGGGGGAGAGAGAGAAAGAGAGAGGAGGAGCAAATATAAGAAAACCCCAGCTTCCGTGTGTCAGAGGGACACACCCGTACTGTGCTCTGAAAGCCCGTCATTACAGAGGCTCAGAAATGATACCCCTGGCTAAAACAACTGGCGGAGCAGCAAGACTCCAGCCACCTTCAGACAACAGTTGGGAACAGTTTCGAGGAGGCAGAAGAAACGTACAGCTTTTCTTCCATGAACACACTGACATATGTTAGAGGTCATTTTTGAGAAGCAGAAGGCATGTCCAAACCTGTGCTCAATCTCCTGCATCTTTGTTCCGGCAGGTCAACACAGACATGCCCGCAGGGGATTTAAAAGAGGCAAATATGCCAAGCATTTCCACACAGTGATGATCAGCTGATTGAACCAACTTAAAAGAATGAATCACAGTTACTTTAGACCAGGGCAAGTATCTTAATATTTTCCCTGAACACCTCAACACTGAGAATGTGACGGCATTGTAGGGATGACTACTGGTGCTTTCATAAGATATTTCAACAAGATGTTTTTGATAAACAATCATTAACAATGTGGGTATGATGACCCAAAAGGTGGAGGCAAATAATACAACAGCTTGAACAGTCTAACCTCATAAACTTGGACCTCTTTGCTGTAATGCAGCCTTTAAAAACAGGAAAAGACAACACCTACGCCATATCACAATATAACATCAATATATTGCCCAGCCCTGCTTTAGAGAAATTGTCAGCTATGTGTCGTTTTGTACTCCTGTACTGATGTGCAATGGTTTTTAAAGCCACACCAGACACTACTACAGCTGCTTCAAGCTGTATGTACTAGCTTACTCCAAGGGACACTGCCTGCCACTTCGAGTAAACCACCATAAAGTAGTGTAAATTGAGAAGGTGTCTACTAAGTCTCTAGACAAGGGGACTGAATAATGAAGCAAAAACCACGCCTGGTGCTCCTACCACACCCAACACATCCAGACCCACACAACAGGTTCTGCTTACGTCCGCCGTGTGTTTTTCTGTGAGACAGACCACATCAAAAGACAGCTGAAACATGAAACATTTTTCATAATGGACTAACACTAAAAAAAAAAAAAAAAAAAAAAAAATCAAAGCGAGTCTACCCAAAACACACACCATATAAACGGTGTTAGCTTTGAAAAAAAAAAAAAAAAAAAACAGCATAAGTTAGCTCACCTGTCTGCAGAGAGCGGGCGTTTCAGGTAAAATATGAAATGACAAAATTGATAAGTAAACCGAGACTGGACTTTGACACCGGCTACGGTCTGTGACACGGCGGGCTAGCCGGCCACTTCCGTGTACTCTCACCTGCACTGATATGGCCTTTAACAAATGTGGTCCCACCGATTATCACGTTAAGTGTGTGAAAGCAGTACATATCACCTCATATCACATAAGCAGCTCCATAACAAGGACTTGTGCCAACCAGAGTGCATTACAAACTGTTAGCTTTTTCCAGCTAGTTAAATAAGCTAGTGTATTAGTGCATTGTCTAACTCGTGGTTTCAGCCAGCTTAACCTACATGCATTAGAACCTGTGTTTTATTGAACTTTTTCCTAAAAACAAGAGTCAGTGTACACAAGCAGTCACCACGCAAACAAATGGAAAACACTGACGCTAACTGGCGTTGCGCTAAGTAGCCAACTGAGCTTGCTAGCCTCTGCTGGCGACAACACTGACCAAGTTCAATAATTAAAAGTAACTTGTCTTTCCGGTGGCAATAAATCTCAATAAGCCGCAACACTGACAACCATAGAAACCAGAGAAATGACCCATTACCGATTCCGGAGAATGTTAAGCTTGTTTTCCAAAGTCCATAAGTGTATGCGACCGATTTAGGCCTAGCCTAGCTTACAAGCACCGACTGGGAGTCGGGCTGCCGCTGCGCTGGGTTGGTACGATCCAGCCCTCGATCCGCAGGCTCCGAGGACCGAGTTGGGATAAGACAACAAAAGACGTCGGTGTGGTCGAAGAAACGCCCGTCACTGAGCAAATAAACTATCTGTGCGGGGTGACCACTAACAATGAAAGCGGTGAGACACCCACCTATGCAGTTTCCTATCTTCTTTGCCTTGGCTTGTTGTTCACTTGTCTCCGCTCTTCCTTCCTCTCCGCTGGGGGGAAGAGGAGGGGGCTCGGAGCAGACTCCAGCCAAGCCCACTGAGCAGCTCCACAGCACGGAGCAGAGCAGGGACGGAGACAGGCAGGAGTTACCTCGTTTGGAGTGTGACGTCTGAACTAACCACTTCATTAGGGTCACCCTGTAATGGATCCAGGCAAAAAAAAAAAAAAAAAAAAAAAAAACACTTGATTATAGGCTGGTTGTAAATGGCAGCTAGCTTGGTGACAGCTCAAACTGCGAATTTTAGTTTAATTTGGTTTAGTTTAGTCAGCTAGTTAGTCCAACTTACGGATAGTTTAAGCTAACACTGCTATTATTATTATTGTCTATTAAAATAAAACAAATGTGAAAAATTTAATAGCCTATGTTAGATATTACACAGGATACCTTATTTCTATGTTTACACTGCCATGCAACAGAAAACTCAGTGGGTTGTGTGTTTTGAGTTTAGGTTCAGACTGTAGGCCCAGTCTATGCAGTAAACATGATGTAAGTAAAATTATTATTTCTTGGGATTGCTTTGTGAGAATTACAAATACAGTGAGCACCACATCTTAAGTAAAACACACAGAACGTTATTTTTGCACTCATGTGATTTTGTATTACTTTATTGCACATGCAGGTGTGATGATTTTTACAGAGTATAAATCAGTTCACCTTTTTCAAGTATAGCTTATACTATAGCCAACCTTGCAAGTGAGCCTCCCCAACAGAGGTTATAAACTAATGTATTTGTTATGTTTCACAAATACTTTAAGTGTCATGAAACAGCATCAAAGATTTTGTCTGGAGATATCCGGTGCAGTCTCCTAACGCTGAAGAGGCCACTGTAAATAGGTAACAGTGTCAATGCCTCCCCCTTGTGGTCAGTATTTGACAGTGTCATTAATCCTGCCTATTTACCGCATTCAAAATACTACTACTTGTACTACTACCTTTACCGCCACCACCACTACTACTACTACTACTACTACTACTACTACTAATAATAATAATAATAATAATAATAATAATAATAATAATAATAATAATAACAATAATAATAATAATAACAATAGATTGATACATAAATTAAATAATAACATGCCCCTTTTGATTGATTTCATATATAAGGTACGAAAAGCACATTCTGGAATGATAAAGACCAAATATTCTTTAAAAAGGTGAAAAGGTAGCACATACCAAATTTTCAAGTCAAGAACAAAATTGTCATATTTCAACTGTTTCCATGGCTCACATCACACACAAAAAAGGCACAGAGCCTTCCTCAGACCGTTTTCCAAATATAAATATATTGAATAAATGAAAAGAGCTGTGCTGAGGACCAGGGAGGAGCACTTCTCTGTTTCAGCCAGTCCATCAGAGGTTCCACCCCCACCTCCAGACTGCTCTGCACCTCCTGCTCCAGAGATACTGATACTGACAAAAAGACATGAAGGGAGAGCAGAGCAATATTATACATAAACACTGTTCAAGTCCTTTGTATACTGTGCTGTATGAAATTTTTAAGAAAGAAAGAAAGAAATGAGAGATGAGGGGAATTCATGAGGCTATTCCTCTGCTTGACATGACCGTAAAATTCTGATTATTTAGTTACCTGTAACATTATTATGTATCATGTCTGATGTCACATTTGTTTGCCTTGACCTCAAGGTAATATCTCAAACTGCTATGGAGCTCTTTTCGGTTCTTAGGATGCTTTGTGGACACTGCTTTTACTAACATCCAGTTACTAACTACTTAGCTGTTAATTATCATGAACATCCAGCATTCAGTGTGTTTCCACTGAAATGTACCGTGAAGGTATGCAACTCTGTGCAGAGACACATCTGATGAGAGAAAACCTCACTGACAGATTATGTGTTTTTGTCACTCGAATCTAAAGGGGCCTCACTTCAATCAGTCCTTGGCAATTTCACTAAGTGCAGCACCTCTGGGAATTATTAAAATTGTTGAAGAAAAAAGCAGTTCTGACAAAGAGAAGCTGAGATGAGAGGGATGCTTGAGCTAAGAAAGAAGTAGTGAGGTGCAGGTGGTGTCACAACCCATGGAGTACAACAGGTGGGTGATGATGTCATCTGCCAAAAAGACTGGACACCCTACTTTTCACCACTAGAGGTCAGGATTGGTACAGATTTGGGATTGGGGGTTTGGTTCCTCTGTAAACTTTTCTCTCCTGGCCCTGGACACACTGAAGGGGAACAAGACATGGAGAGTAGTGCTGTGATGGCCACACACCTGGATGCTCAGATCCTTCTCCAACAAGTTTCCTGGGACAAAGAAAAGGCTGTAGTGTTCAGTTCAAAGAGGCTGAGCAGAAATGGACCGCAGCTCCTCAAGAGGTAAAGATCTGACAAATGAGTCAAACCACCCAGACTGAAGGAAGCACTAAAATGACCCAGATACAAGAGGCACATAAGAGACGTGAAATTTCCATCTTTTTATCCATAGACCAGCTCTTAAAACATCAGGTCCAGATGGTTACAGAGTAGTTTTATAAAAAGTTTGGCGCTAAGCTTGCTCCACTCATGGAAATGTTCTGTGGGTTGCTGCTACATACACTCACCATTTCTCTCCCAAAAAAAGAAAAAGGCCCCACAGATTGTCGGTCTACTGACCATATTGACGAGAGTGAATGTTTTCCAAATCAAAACCCAGCTTTAAAATTATAGCTGCGCAGCAATGGTCGGGGCCGGGCAATTTTAGGCAATTCTGAGCAACAAGTGGAGAATTGGAAGATGAAAAGAAAGGTGGCATTTTAATGTGCATTTTGCACCAGTTGAGGCTTGAACTCACAGTTTCTGGCATGCAGGACAACGCTTTGTCTCACTGAGCTAATAGACAAGTGTCAATTCATGTGAGGCTTGACAAATTGACTAAGCCAGTCACTTTCCATGCATAGGCAGCCGCCTATGCATGGAAAGACAGATTTCAAACCACTGTAGAAAAAAAAAAATCCGTCATCAAGACAAAAATCTGACAATGGTTATCTGGCATGGGACTGGACCTTTGTGCAAAGTTTGGTGAATTTTCACACATGGGAATGTTGCACAAGCTGAGGCTTGAATTCATAATCTTCAACACCGAGGACTGGCCTCTATCTCACTGAGCTAAACCTTCACATGTCGCTTCACAAACTGACTGAGCCAATCACTGACGTGCAGGACAGAAGCCATCCATGCATGGAAAGGCAGATTTTAAACAGCTGTCAAAAATTTAGTTATTAAGACAAAAATCTGAAAATACACATATTTCATCTAGACAGCATGGAGATGTTGATCATTTGTTTTTAACAATGATTGATTTGCTCCATAAGTGAAAAACTGATGTTTAAAAATGCCATTCTTGCATTGACTCCAATTGTTCACATGAGAGCAAAATTCAAAATGCTGTCAAAAATTCAGTTTTTGAGATACAGTTCTGAAATTTGCCACACATCATCTACCATGACTCCAAAATATTGTCCATTTTTTTTCATGAACATTGAAAATGTATTTACCAAGAATTTGCAAGTGTATGTTTAAAGTATCATTTACAGTCAAACATGTTGATGCACTGTAGGCTCAATTTTTGATAAATCAAAAATCTGTGTAGACTGTTTGTGTAGAACAGTCTGAAGATGCTCTGTATCAAATTTGGTGACATTTGAGCAAAAATTGTGGGAGGAGATAGGTTTAACAAGTTTTACAGTTTTTGAAAAAAAAAATAGAGTGATGGAATTCATAATTCGCAAAAGTTTCTTCAGTATCGGGGCTACATTTTGGTGAAAGTTGCAAAGCTGTAGCACATATGGTTGATTTGTTATGAATTTTCAAAGTTTTAAAATTTAAAGGCTTGCTATAGCGCCACCATCAGGACTATTGGCTTGAGTTTGCATCTGAATGTATCTGGCATGGGACTGGACCTTTGTGCAAAATTTGGTGATTTTTCGTGCGTGGGAAGCAGGACTTCCTCGGAAGAAGAAGGAGAAGAACATTCACGAATACAAGAGGGTCCTGGAAGCTTAGGCTGCCCGGCCCCTAATTATTAAACCATCATCGAGTAAATACATATATAGCCTATTTTTTTTCATGGGGACCAAAATTCCTGGCAGTGCCCCTGGTGTGTGTGTGTGTGTGTGTGTGTGTGTGTGTGTGTGTGTGTGTGTGTGTGTGTGTGTGTCGGCGACACGCGCAGTCCCGGACAGGTTTGTGACGTCACAAAGAAGACCGTATGTCGGCTGCACGTACAGGTCCGTGAGCGGCGGTGACGTCACCTGCTGTTAGATGTCAAACCATAGATATCTATAATAAAGGCTAGATGTGCGGAGTCTGTAACGTCATCACCGGGTGGCCATCTGACCACAGGCAAGTTCTCTGGCGAAGTCTATGGTAACAGACGGAAGGTGAGTGATCTGCACAAACGTAAATACTCTTATCTCGCTGAAATCTTGATGGATTTACAAACGGTTTGGTTTCTTACAAACATTATTAACGTGGCTACAATTCTGGATGTTTGACTGGAAGTGTAACATAATTATTAATTAAATGCAGTATTATAGCTACATCTCTGACATTTATAACAAACCACACCGTTTGAAAATCGGTAGAAAATTGAGCAAGTTATGGTTATTAAAAAGTACATGCACCACTACAATGTTATGGGTGAGCGAGCTGACTGTGGCAAGATGGCCGCCATGTGCGGACGTGCGACTCCATTGGCCGGCAGCGCCCATGAGACATCTAGCCTTTATTATAAATATCTATGTGTCAAACCCCAGCAAAAGTTCCGCTGCATTTAAGGTTGAGAAATGCCTGGGAAAATGTAGCTTCTGCGGACGCTACCGCGCTATTTGATCAGTAAAATAGTTTCACTAGATAAAAGCTATTTGGTTTAGAAAACAGCCACGTTACGACCACGCTACGGACATTAACCACAGCTTTTCCTTTTTAAAAGGCCTGTAAGGTAAATTGTTTGTACCTGACAAGTTTCGGCTACCTTGCCTCTGCAGCCTTCATCAGAGGTGTCACGTGATGTTGGTGTGACATCTTCTGTGATGTGTTATATGGGTTTTGCCATCCCACCTGCAGTGATGGGATGGCGGTCACAGCAGGTCACAGCTGCTGTGACTGTTACAGTGACAACAGGCGTCACAGTGATGATGTCACATGGGTGATGTCACCTGCTGCACACAGCTTGTCATTTGCAACAATCATGTTGTTCGAACGGTGACGTCACAGCAGGTCACAGCTGCTGTGATGTCACAGTCACAGCAGGTCACAGCTGCTGTGACATCACAGCAGGTCACAGCTGCTGTGACTATTACAGTCACAACAGGCGTCACAGTGATGATGTCACATGGGTGCTGTCACCTGCTGCACAGAGGGTTTATAAGAGACAGACAGAGAGCAGATCTTGCCCCACACCCTTGACTAGCCACAAACCACAAAAACCTAGCTGAAACATGCAGAAATCACATGCACCGTCCCAGATGAAAATTCACTGGAAAGAAGGTGCAAAGGAACAAGAAGAGAGAGAAAAAGAGACCAACATGATCCAGGAAGACCCACTCAGAGATGCCGAAACTCTCCAGAAGCAGGAATCTGAGCAAAGGCCTGAACTAGAACAAGAACTGATGGAAGACAAAATGTCCCAAGAAAACACCAAAAGGTCTCCAGAGCAGGCATCTGAGTGGAGGAGCGAACAATGCCAAGAGCCCAAACCCAAGAGCCCAGAACCCTGGACCAATTTCCATCAGTCCAGGCAATCAATTCAGGATCATGATGGAGAAAGATGAGAAATCCCGCATGGAGAACATGTCCCCCAGCACCAGTGAGCCACCAGGCAAGATCAAGGCGTGGCAGAAAGAGAAGGGAGATCTCCACCAAGAGCTGGAGCAGCTGAAACAGAAGCTCAGGGCCAGCGAGGCAGAACATATGGATCTCCTCAACAAATTGGAAGCCAGCGAGGCAGAAAATAACGATCTCCGCAACAAATTGGAAGCCAGCAAGGCAGAAAGTAAGGATCTCCACAACAAATTGGAAGCCAGCGAGGCAGAAAATAAGGATCTCCTCAATAGTTTGGAAGCAAGCGAGGAAAAAGAATCATCTCAAAATTCTCATTAATGAAAAGGATGAAGTCTGTAGAGCAGAAGAGGAAAGAATTTCCCAAGAGGAGTTGCAAGCCTGTCCTCAAGAAACAGAGGAGCCAACCTGTGACAACAGGAAAGAAGAAGAAGATGGAGGGAGCTGTGGTCAAGAAGCCAGATTCAAGAAAGAGCCTTCAAGGATGAGGAGATTCTTGGCTCAGTTTTTCTCTGCACCAGCGAGGCAGGAGCCTGGACACGAAGAAAATGAAAGACCCAAAATCGTAATCAATCAAATGGACAAGAAAACCAAAGGGCTTGACACCCAAAATGAGAATGAAGAGCTAACAGAAACAGTACAGCAACCAGCGTCAAATGCTGAATGTCTGGACGAAGTCTGTAGAGCTGAAGAGGAAAGAATTTCCCAAGAGGAGTTGCAAGACTGTCCTCAAGAAACAGAGGAGACGACCTGTGACAACAAGGAAAGAAGAAGAAGATGGAGGGAGCTGTGGTCAAGAAGCCAGATTCAAGAAAAAGACTTCAAGGATGAGGAGATTCTTGACTCAGTTTTTCTCTGCACCAGCGAGGCAGGAGCCTGGACACGAAGAAAATGAAAGACCCAAAATTGTCATCAATGAAAAGGACCAGAAAACCAAAGGGCTTGACGCCCAAAATGAGAATGAAGAGCTAGCAGACACGATACAGCAACCAGCATTGAACACTGAATGTCTGGACGAAGTCTGTAGAGCCGAAGAGGAAAGAATTTCCCAAGAGGAGTTGCAAGCCTGTCCTCAAGAAACAGAGGAGACGACCTGTGACAACAGGAAAGAAGAAGAAGATGGAGGGAGCTGTGGTCAAGAAGCCAGATTCAAGAAAAAGACTTCAAGGATGAGGAGATTCTTGACTCAGTTTTTCTCTGCACCAGCGAGGCAGGAGCCTGGACACGAAGAAAATGAAAGACCCAAAATTGTCATCAATGAAAAGGACCAGAAAACCAAAGGGCTTGACGCCCAAAATGAGAATGAAGAGCTAGCAGACACGATACAGCAACCAGCATCGAATGCTGAATGTCTGGACGAAGTCTGTAGAGCCGAAGAGGAAAGAATTTCCCAAGAGGAGTTGCAAGCCTGTCCTCAAGAAACAGAGGAGCCGACCTGTGACAACAAGGAAGAAGAAGAAGATGGAGGGAGCTGGATGGATGGATGGAGAAGGATGAGGAGATTCTTTCAGTTTACCTGTGAACGAGTGAGGGAGGAGATTAGAAACCCATGGCAATTTACCTCTCGTACCTACTCGTTTCAATTCCCCTCGATTCTACGGACCATGACACGGCTTCGGTCGTTAAACGTTACAGTTGAGTTCCACATCAACGTGGGTCGAGTCTACATAGTAAGGTGGCCCCGCCACTAAGCACAGAAAAGTCTCCACCTCTTCATTTGACCACAGTACCGGTCCCCAAACAGTCTTCAAACACACACTAACACCCCACCCCCAACACACCTCCACAACCCACCCCTACCCCCAACACACCCCCAACAGCCCCAACACACAACATGCCTCCAACATAAATAATAACAAAATATCATTAAAAAATAAAATACACTAAAATATATCTGTTGAGTATATATAGACTTTTAACCTCTGAACCTTTGCAGACTATGAAATATATCTGCACAACATATGTATGTATATATGTATGTATATATGTGTGTTTGTGTGTGTATGCATATTTGTTTGTGTGTGTGCGCGTGTATTTGTGTTTATGCATGTTTTTGTGTGTGTGTACATAATGATAAAATAATAGCTGATGAAGTAATGTTCAAAGTGGATACATATTCATCATTAGTGTTGATACACATATTTTGAAAAGTGAAAATTGCAAATCTCCTGTTAATGTAATAAATCTCCACTACATGATGATGGGAGATGTATTGCAGGGTCAGTAATGTATGGATAGTAAACTATGACACTAAAAGCTGCAACAAGCAGCAGCTGGGTGAGCCACTAGGTGGCAGTCTGAGCCCTGAAGACTGTCCAGTTCAGCACAAGAAAGCTCTTCAGTCACAGTAACATGAGTAAATGTAATTAGTTACATCTACCTTCATACATTTTGTTGTCTCTTTCCCTCTCTCTTTCTCTCTCTTTCGCTCTCTCACACACAGAGAAATTCAAATTATTTGTATATTATGATTTATTTCTTATATTCAAAAACATTCCACATTACCAAATTTTTGATAAAAAGATGAGAAAGGAGATAAAAACTACAGCAGAAGCAAAGCAGCTTGACATGAAACAGGAACTCACTGAGGAACAAACATCGAGCTGCTGCTGATCTGAAGTGAAGGACAGAATAAATGAGAAAATAGATGTGCACTAACTTCGTAAATCTTGTCTCGTTTCTCCAGGTATTTTAGAAAAAATCACAGTTTAAATTTTTTAAACTGTGATTTTAAATATTTCTCATGACATTTTCAGATGACTTTTAACAGTAAATTGATAGATCTGCCTAGATCTATGGCAATTTCATATTATGAGAAATAAACTCATCGACTCAACAGTTGTGGTGTTATATTAATCTTCAAAAAAGTATATGTGAATGCATAGGTTAAACAAGGATGCACTGTTTGCTTTACTGGTTATATACAGAGAGGGGAGTGAGATAAAAACCTGAAATGTAAATAAATTTTATGGACATCTAAGCCCTTTTTGCACAAGCCAAATAACATCATCTGCTTACATCTCCTGATTTGTGATTGGTACAGGTTTAATTAAATGGAAATAATGAGGGATAATGGCTTTTACCTGACATCACCTCATCAGTGTATGTCATTAAAAACATCTCTAATAATTCTTACATTCAGCGTTTATCTTTATACCAGCCCCTTACATGAAAAACAGGACAGCAGGACGAGCTTCATTAAAAAGTCGGTGTTCAGCTGGCTCTCTGACAGTGTTTGAGGCCTGTTGCTGGAGGAGGAGGCCAGGCGTGGCTCTGGGCTCATCGGGCTGCCCAAGGCGGCCAGCGGGGCGGCAGGAGCCGGGGGCACCAGCAGCGGCAGGCCCTCCCTCCTCTGCTCCTCCATAGCCACTGTCAGGACAGTCAGGACGGCCAGCGAGCAGTGGGGGAAGTGATCCGGGGAAAACAGGTTGCAGTCGGGGACGAAGAAGTGAGGCAGGAGGCCGCTGCGTGCGTAGCCCTCTAGCGGCCCCAGCAGGTGCAGGAAGCAGACGGGTAGCAGGTGGCGAGCCCACATGGAGTCCTTGAACCTGAAGGGCCGTAATGAGATGATGTTTATCACAGAAACATGGAAACACTGACTGACTGGCAGATGGAGAGACTGGAACACCACTACTACCATTAGTACTACTGATACTACTACCACTGTGACTGTCACCACTACTGCTACTAGTACTGCTAAAGAACTACTACCTCCATCAGTACTACGCCTATACTGTACCTGCTGTACTACTGACTATTACTACCCACTAGTAACACTATTACTACTAAAAACTACTACCACCACTACTGCCATTACTGTTACCACTACCTCTTCTTCTACTACTTCTTCTTCTACTTCTACTACTACTACTACTACTACTAAACTACCATTACCACTATTAATACTAGGTATTTTTATTACTAATACTACTCTACTACCATACCTATGACTTTCACTACTGTTATTATTGCCATTACTACTACTACTGTTCCTACTTCCACTATCACTGTAACTGCCACTACTACTATTACCACCACTACTACTACAACTACTGTTGCTAATACAATTACTACTACTACTACAACTGCTAATACTACTGCTATACATATGACAATGGAAAGCCATTTGACTCTGCCGTTTGACACTCTTATGACTACTGCCACTGCTACCTCTAATCTAATAATTTACTGCAGAGACACTTTGAGAGTGTGTAAGAAACCAGAGTTTTATTCCTGATTTATTCCTTATCTTCTCAAAGTGAGGTATCCACTCCTTGAAAAATGCTCCAATTCCTTTCCTTTTATCTTTGCATTTTTTTAAAAAAATACAAGCAACCAACATAAACATTTAAACAAGAACCCATGAGGCTGGATTCAGAGATGTTCTGTGAAGATATAAGAAATTGCAGTCTTCTTCTTTTTTATTTTCTTAGTGGCAGTCTAATTTCTTAGGGATTTCTTTAATTGTCTTTCTTACATAGGCACCCGCCTATGCATGGAAAGACAGATTTCAAACCACTGTAGAAAAAAAAAATCAGTCATCAAGACAAAAATCTGACAATGATTATCTGGCATGGGACTGGACCTTTGTGCAAAGTTTGGTGAATTTTCACACATGGGAATGTTGCACAAGCTGAAGCTTGAACCCACAATCTTTGACATCGAGGACTGGCCTCTACCTCACTAAAGCTAGAGCTAAAACTTCACATGTAGCTTCACAAACTGACTGAGCCAATCACTGACATGCAGGGCAGCAGGCAACCATGCATGGAAAGGCAGATTTTAAACAGCTGTCAAAAATTTAGTTATTAAGACAAAAATCTGAAAATACACATATTGCATCTAGACAGCATGGAGATGATGATCATTTGTTTTTAACAATGATTGATTTGCTCCATAAGTTGAAAAACTGATGTTTAAAAATGTCATTCTTGCATTGACTCCAATTGCTCACTTGAGAGCAAAATTCAAAATGCTGTCAAAAATTCAGTTTTTGAGATACAGTTCTGAAATTTGCTATACATAATCTACCATGACTCCAAAATATTGTCCATTTGTCCACATTGAAGATTTATTTACCAAGAATTTGCAAGTGTATGTTTACAGTACCATTTACAGTCAAACATTTTGATGCACTGTAGGCTCAATTTTTGATAAATCAAAAATCTGTGTGGATCGTTTGTGTAGGACAGCATTACATTTATGCGGGGGGAAGGGTCTTAGAATCAGCAAAAGTGTGTTGCAGAGACCTAGGATGAGTGGAAGTCTTGTGCATTTGCCCTGCCCTGAAAAGGGCCTGCAACACTGTGGTATGCTAAAGGCCACATTATTATCGTTCACCCTCTCACAGCTCTGGTTCATTCATTGATCCCTTTCTTTCCAGCCACTCTTCAAACCCTGTGGTTTTGTTCACATTAAAAATCTGGATACAGCCCCATCATCTCTTCAGATTCTGCTCAGTGTCCATCTTAAGGCCAATTAGCAATGCTCATCTATTTATTCCCTCCACTCTGGACCTTTGGACGCTGGGGCAGATTGCATATTAACTGTTTCAAACACTTAGATAGAGTATGACGATGATGATAGTGATACCTTTTCTGATTTCAGCTCTCTGAGTCTTAAAGTTGGTTTCCTATTTTTATTTATTGTGATAGAATGAAAGGAGCAGTAGCACACATACCAGAGGACTGTCTAACGACAGGGTTACACTTGTATTTTCAATGCCTCTTTTTGTTGTCCGGTCATGGCAGGATGCATTAACTGTCAAGTTTGTACGCTCCGGGATCAGATCTTCCACACATGCCAAGGTGGCCTGGCTCACATGGAGTTCAGATCTCAGTGAGGTGTGGACAACATGCTGGCAAAATCCGGACAATTTATCAGTATATATAGTGCAATATATCTGATCAGTATCGAATCAGGCACTGAAGTGTCAAGTCTGGAAACACAAATGTGGAAACAGCTGAGTTCCAATCTGGTGGATCCAATCACAACGGTCACATTGAAAAGATGAGTGTAACCACAGCCTACCATAATTTGCATTGTGTAATGTAGTGTAATTTGAACATTTTTACCATTTATGCTCACTCAGATCCAGACTTTTTTTTTTAGGAGCAAAGCAGTGTAAACACAGCTTAACAATACTTGTCCCTTCTATTTCTATAGATGTCGATGGAAGTGGGTTGTTCAATGTTTAATCCTTTTGTGCAGATTATACATTGTGCAGATTATAGGATGGGCTGGGACCAGAGAAAAAGGTGAATCCTGAACCAATCTCGTTGTAACACTGTGTACAATGACAAAGTATATTCTGATTCTGATCTGATCTGATTCTGATTCTTTCTAACACTGCACACTTAAATTCCCATTATATGGCGTGCCACTAAATGAATTACATGAGATAAAGTGGTTCCATTTCATTCCTTTTTATTAGAAACATTTATACCAACAATTTATGTATCAAATACAGGGCATCTAAACAGTTACAATGCAAAATAGATAGGGGAAAAAAAAGAAAAAACATTAAAATAAAGCATCTATTCATGAGATGCAGCAGATAACAGGTCGTCCTTACAGCATGTCTCAAGTGGCTCCAAACCTGGACAGTCAAGAAAACTCCTCAAGTCAAAATCCACACTGACAATACAAAACCATATAAGCATACACACAAAATTTGAAATCTGAAGTTTGTCTCCAAATCTAAAAAAAAAAAAAAAAAAAAAAAATCTGGATCTTCCAAATTTGGCCTGACTCCCTGCCTGTTGAGAGAATGAGCACTTCACCAAGACTGTCCTTCTCCAAAATGAATTAAGTGCACATGCCCAAACAACACGATTCTGAGTGGCGACACAAAACTGAAAAAATGTTTTGAATAATGCACAACAACACATGGTTGTTTCAGATTCATTATCAACTCTCTTTTCCAGCCCTCTTGCTTGCTGACTGGTGGAACTGGTTTGTTTTTGTATCACTAGACAACAGCATTACCTAACACATGCATTAACATGCAGAGGGCGGCGTGGCTACACAACAATACCAATCAGTATTGTTAAATAGAAGAAATGATAAACTGAAAAAATATTGCAGGAGATTTTCTCAAAAAAAAATGGTCGCTTCCCACACAATTATCAGTGTCACTCATTCCAGAAATGCAGGATGCAGATACAAGTTGTATCTCATTGGAAAGAGGACGAATCAGGCTTCACAACGGTATAAGATACAACACTATTGGCTGTAAATAAAGAGGAGAAATTATAGACTGAAAAAGCGGTGCAGAACTTTTTTTGCCTAGTATATAAAAACACTATAGAAATGTAGTCCATTTACAGTGGTATGGTTGTGTCGCACCACTATGTGGCCAATCAGTATAAATGTGCTTTGACATGGATTTTCTAAATCTCTGAGACTCTTCTGGAGGGATGATTTTCACTCATTCACTCATAGGGTGTTTTGTTGATGATGGTAGAAAACACTGTATAACACGTCAGTCCTAAATCTGCCATAGGTGTTTAGCCTGGTTGAGATGTGGTGAGTATGAAGGCCACAATATATGATTTATATTTATATAAGTGGGAGGAGTTGGTCTTAGGTGACCGCTGATAAACTGTGGTCACTTCCTCAACTTACATTCTGGGAAACCATAAAATGAGGACAGATGATTAGCCTGGGGTGGTGAGATTACTCCAATTTCAAATAAACAAGGTCAGAGAGGAAAATATTTCACCATCAACATGATGTCATGAAAAATAACTTGATTCTATTTTGTTAAACATCCCTGTATATCGTGAACAAAGTAACCTTCAGAATGAACTTGCTATATTTGACAAAGAGACGCGGAGGACTCAAACCCAGTCCCATATCCAAACCTGAACCCAGGGTAAAGAGGCTCGGTGAAGCAGGAATGGAAGGTGTGGAGGTGGGTCAGTGCATCAGAGGAGACCATGTAGAAAGACAGCGAGCCAGCAAGAGAGTCCAGATACATTGCTACTCTTTTAGAGCCGGTGGAGGGAGTGGGTATGTACGTTTCTTTGTTTTTGTGCCAAGCAGAGTAATCATCATCATAGCAGAACAGACTCCAGGACTTGTCATTTAGACCAAGACAGCAGTCGAAATTCTTTCCTTTCCTTGTCAGCCCTCTGTAAGTCACTCCTATATTCACCCATCCCTCCCACTCCACCTCCCAGTAGCAGCGACCAGTCAGACCATCTTTACACAGCACCTGCTTCCATTGGTCAAACCTCTCTGGGTCATCAGGGTATGACAGTTCCTCCGTCACAGACATCGCCTTTCTGTTGTCCTCAGACAGGACGACGAGCGGGTTGGCTGTGTTTGGGTCCAGTGTGAGTTCACAGGCATCTGGTGGATAGAACAAGATCAAATACAGCAGCGGTTTCCGTACCCACTTGCATTAAGCATCTAATTTTGCTCTTCCTATCTCATTTACAGTTGCAGTAATTCGAGAGCTTAGATTCTGTGTACCCTTTATTTTTATGTATCAAACTAAATACACACTTACACTTCCTCGGACCTGGCTGCAGTCTCTGCTCTCCACCATGGTCCACTCTGGGGGAACAAACAAAGTCACACCATCTTATTGTTCTTTTAATGATGGAAACATGAGAGTTTATTAACCTGCCCCATGAATGTGAATTCTCAGGAAATGTGTGTCAGCTCCCAGCCTTGTGTCAGATGTGGCCCCTCCGCACCTGAGCATGTCCAGTCTCCAGGTTGGATCCTCCAGTCCAGCAGAGAGCAGCTTCACTCCTGAGTCTCCTGGATGATTGTAGCTCAGGTCCAGCTCTCGCAGATGGGAGGGGTTGGAGCTCAGAGCCGAGGCCACAGAGACACAGCCTTCCTCAGTGAGCAGACAGCCCGACAGCCTGCACACACATGCACACACTTCACTTGCTTTTGTTCAATATGTTAGATAATTACCCTGTTTGCACTGATGGTATGATATCATCCTAATGTACCCTACCAAGTGCTCAAACAAACCAAACATGCCTGTTTGAGCTTTTGTGAGTACGTTTTGGATGATTAGTAGGACCCAACAACTGAGAAACACTTTTGAGAAACACACTGACTTTCCTGTGTGGCTGTTTCTCACCATGCATGCTCACTTCAAAGAAAATACTTGATCTTTGACAGGCAACAAGATAATCTTACTTTCATTTTTATCCATTAAAGGCCAGTTGAACCAACTATGTATAAATTATAACATGAACCGGTTCAAAGTTAATGAAATAATCCACTTTGTTGATATTTATATGCTAAAAGTGTTATTTTGCGACCTGCTTTGCAATGGAAGTGAATGGAGAGAACTGTACAACACAACACTCAACCAAAGTTCGAAATGAAAGTGGATATACTACTAAAATAAACCAGTGGCACCACAAAAAATAGTAATACACCTACTCATAAGCGGGAGTAAATGTCAGTATAAACACTAGAATAATATAAGGATAGAATTAGCTTTCCCATTATCAACTATTAATGCATCCAAAATAACATCTATTTTGTTACTCTAGTAACTTTGACTGCATAATTAGACCAGTGATTTTCCTACCAATCAAGACTAGGCTAGTGTTACAGCACATAAACAACAATAACCTCAAACATAAATTAGAAATGCATAACATTAACAAACATAACAAACAGTTCATGGATGGTAAAGAGAAATGTGAAAACTAGTGTCAGTTTGCTGCAAGCACAGAAAATCCTGCAGAGGTTACGAATCCATTTATTGATTTTAAATGGATTGGATTATAAATGGTGATGTGTTGAGAAGGCTGAGAAATCCTGACCTGAGAATCTGCAGTTGACAGCGTGGCTCCCTCAACGCAGCAGAGAGCAGCTTCACTCCTGAGTCCTGCAGGTCGTTGTTACTCAGGTCCAGCTGCTTCAGGCTGGGGGACGGGGAGCTGAGAACCGAGGCCAGAGCTGCACAGCTTCTCTCTGACAGCTTACAGCCACTCAGTCTGGAGGAGAAGCAGGCATGAAGAAAAACAGCTTTATACATGTTGGCCTGGACTTCGATTCAAATTGACATAATTAACATTGGTAAATTATTCTGTTTTATCAGTGCTGTTTATTTAATAAAGCCCCCTACACATTATGATTTTTTAATGATTCCCTTATTATTTTCTTATAATTTTTTCCATTACAGAACCTTACAGCAAGTCATATTATTCAAACCACACACATATACAATCATTACTAATATACTTTATGTGACTAAAAGCCAGAGACCAAGTTGAAATAGGCTTCCCGCATTTGGCTCTATCAAGATCTATAGTGAATATGTTTGAGATTAATTGAGATTCATTTCTACCGGAGGACCAAACTAAACAAAGGTAATTCAACTGAACACTGCTGTGTGAGACTCATTACAGCACACACTCACACAAGCACACAAAGGAGGAATGAACAGGAAGGAAAGAGACAATTTAGCGAACCAGAAAGTGTGCATTTACATGTGGTTAAACCCAAAACAGCAGTCACACAGGAAATGCATGAACAGTGGAGCCACTCCCTCAATCTGAAAGACCTGAAAGACCTAAAAAAGTACAATAAGTACTCTTTTTCAAAAAAAAAAAAAAGTTAAAACCTGATTTGCCACAAGAGGCGAATATAAAATAAAAGTTAGATGACCTGAGATTCTGCAGTTTAGAGCGTGGCTCCTCCAGCGCAGCAGAGAGCAGCTTCACTCCTGAGTCCTGCAGCTTGTTGTAGCTCAGGTCCAGCTGCTTCAGGCTGGAGGACGGGGAGCTGAGAAGTGCGGCCAGAGCTGCACAGCTTCTCTCTGACAGCTTACAGCCACTCAGCCTGGAGGAGAAGCAGTCATGAAAACAAACTTTGCTTTGCTTGTGCTTTGATTACACTGACAAAGTCAAGGTTGGGAAATGATAGTGACACTATCCATGCTGATTCCTTCATAATTCCTTCCTAGCAGTCTGATTCCTCAGTGATCAGTATTGGCAAATTGCATCACTACAAATAGCACTGTTTCTCGCTCACATAACATCTAACTTTTCCAGCAGTGAGCTTTTTTCCCACCAAGTAAAGGTGTAGCATGACCACACACTACATCACCACTTTCTATTTCACATAATAACACTAAGCCGTTCATTTGAAAGTCATAGAAGCCAGCGGTACATAAAGACTTGCACACTGCTGGCAGCACATACACATAGATCCATACCACAATTAGATTTGCTGCAGCAGCATGCTTAAACTGCTGTCAGTGCCCTGTGAAATGCATTCTCCAGATGAAACACTAACTTTATCGCTAGCATGTTCCTCGACCATAGATTCTGCTGGTAATGGATACACAAGTATGTCCTCACCAAGATAAAAGCAATGTCGGCATCTAAGACTTCCATACAAATGTCAGAGCACACAGGGTCATCCAAAGTGAATGTTAGCTCAAGTTAAAGCTGCACTGAGCGACTTCTGACCACTAGAGGGTGTTGTGAGCTGGAATTCTGTTTGTAAACTGAGTCAGTCCTGCTTCTGGGTTCACAGATTGCTCGTACAAAATTGAAAGTGCTGGTGAAGAAATACATTTCACTGGCACAAGGCTCTTGTTGGATTACTGGGATTATTTTTACCTCCAAGTGGAAAATATGGTGAAGCTGCTGACTTTGATTGACAAGGTAATATGTTTTGATAGAACCTTTTCCGTCTCTGCGGTGCTGATTGCAGTAACGGCGGCACTTGTATGACCGATGTGAAGCGTTCACCTGCAGAATGTGCACTTTCAGGGACACTTAGAATGAAGTTGATGCTGCGGTGAAGTGGAGGGAGAGGAGGAGCTTAATGTCAGGCCAATGCAGAATTTTAGAAACCTCAAACCAAGATGTAACAGCAGGCTGCTTGACCTTTGACCTTTTGCATTCATCATTTCAGTTCATCCTTGAGTCCAAATTTGAGGAAATTCCCTCAAGGCGTTGCTAGTGGACACTTGTGTTCATGAGAATGGGACGTACGGACAACCCGACAACATAATACCTCCAAGCATGTGTTTTGAAACCATCATCAAATAAACCGATCTGACCTGAGGGTTTCCAGTTGACAGTGTGGGTGTTCCAGTGCAGCAGAGAGCAGCTTCACTCCTGAGTCCTGCAGCTCATTGTTACTCAGGTCCAGCTCCTTCAGGCTGGAGGACTGGGAGCTGAGAACCGAGGCCAGAGCTGCACAGCATTCCTCTGACAGCTTACAGCCACTCAGCCTGGAGGAGAAGCAGGCATGAAGAAAAACAGCTTTATACATCTTGGCTTGAGTTTCTATTCAACCTTGTACAATTAAGGTTCGGAAATGATTCAATCCTTTTTCCCGTTTCATTTCTCTCTCTCTCTCTCTCTCTCTCTCTCTCTCTCTCTCTCTCTCTCTCTCTCTCTCTCTCTCTCTCTCTCTCTCTCTCTCTCTACCCAGCTGGTCGATGCAGATGGCTGCCCAACGAGAGCCATATTCTGCAAATTTTTTTTCTCTGTTAAAAGCTTTTTTTGTCACTACTGTCACCAGGTGCTTGCCCATGGGGAACACTGTCATTCATGCGTTGAGACAAAGATAACTTCTGCAATGATTTGATGCTATACAAGTAAAACTGAATTGAATTCATTCTCCCCTGAGGATGAACACTCCCCAAATGAATTATGAATTTTTTCTCTTTCCTCTAGCAGCACCCGCAGCCCAAACATTTTTTAATCATTTTTTAAATCAAGTAAGAAACAAACTGACACAGTGATGTTTTGCATATGCTATTGCTAATCTCCATTTCCTGTCCGTGGTTGGGCTTTTCATATTAAATAAATGGATACAATTATATTCTGTAACTATTAAAAATAAAATACTTGGAAAAATACACAATCAAATGTGACAATAACCCAAGATCCTTTAATGCCATTTCCAAAAGAGCTTGCAGACTCACTGTTGCTGTATCAGGAGTATCATGATACTCAAATTAACCTGTGCCACAAACAGTATACACAACACTACATGGATATTACATACACACAACATACTTTTTACAGTGGACACCAAATAGAAAGGAATAGAAATGAATTGCACAACAGATGTTGAGTACAGTTGATTTGTCCCTAATATTACTATGTGTGCTATATGTGTGCATTTTCAAAGATGGCAATAAAATGCACACGATAACATGTGAGTGACACTCATGAGTCAGAAAATCCACTTAATGCCTTGTCAAAGAATAATAGCTAATATAACTGCCGAATATATACATAATTTGAAATATTCAAAGATGATTGCTTGTGTTGCATGTGTTGCTTGTGTCAGCTATCAGGAGGTGCAGTAGATCAGAGATAATACCATCCTCTGCTTTTTCATGTGCGGTTAGGCAGGTTTTCATGTTTTGAAGAGTATTTCATCCTCAACGTCTGAGCAGTGGTAAAGATATGTGTAGGTGCAGTGTTTCGGGGCAGAAACTTAGACGACCAGCATTTCCTTGTGAGCTTTAGAGAAGGTTTACTGGTGAAAGGGCTGACGTTTACTACATAAGTGTGGATTAAGACTTTTGTATATAGCTCCTATCACTTCAAGACCAGAGAACACGTTGAAAAAGGGCAGACTACGTGTGAATATGTGCTAACTGAGGTTGTTCTACTCTTTCACCACACTTAGTCAAATTTGGAACAAATCAAACAAATCACCTGTACTCAGCAGCAGTTGTCCAATTAATTTCAATTCCACTTTAATAGTACATTTGGTATCCACTGTAAATAGTGTATTACATGTATTATCTATAAAGTGTTGTGTATACTGAGTATGTGGTATTTGTTAATTTGTGATACTATTGATATGCCTGACACAGTAAAAATGAGCATGCAAAATCTCCTATGCACTGATTGCAAACGGAAATAAACAATCTTGAATTTGAACTTTAAACCAGTGGTGTAGTCTAATTTATTGTAGTGGGTATACGCGCGCGTGCGCGCACACACACACACACACACACACACACACACACACACACACACACACAGGCTCCCTTTCTGAAACATTAACGTTAGCTCCAGCTGTAGTGTCCCCCGAAATATGGTCAAAATGAGCCCGCTTCGTAACACAGAGAAGGCGACTTTATGAACGGGAAAGTGAACGTTATGTCAAAAAAAAACATACTGATACGCATCTTTGCTCATTTTTAAGTGATTATACGGAAATTCGGGACCTTTTCTAGTGAGTATACGGCGTATACCTGCGTATTACGTAGACTACACCACTGCTTTAAACCTTTAGCAGACCACACATTGTACAACTCTGGTTTCCTGTTTTGTTCACACATCCCGTCACGAGCTTAAGTAACTGTAGTCTTGAATACAAACGTTGACAGCATAGCAGAGGTAGGGACAATCTCTGCCATAATAAGCTATTTGCTTGCTTGTCCTACTTTCATTTGTACTTTCATTTTCTGACTGACTGAAAAAGTGAAACCTAAAGTGTATATACACATGTATATTATATACTGATGTATATTCACACATTACAGTGTTTATACACATTGAAAAGAGGAAAAAGTGACCTGAAGATCAATATGCTGATCAGCAGGAATGAATCAGTCAACTTCAGGATGTGAATGAGTCTCCTTTCCAATGTAATTAGTAGGAGGAGTTTAATGCTGACCTTGAGGATGCATCCTTGAAAAGCTAAAATGAGCTTGACAAACAGCTTGACAAACAATGTCCGACCTTGGCTGGAGATCTTTGCAACACATGCAAACAACGCAACTGATGAGCTAACCAAACTGAAGGACGCCAGGGGTGCAGAAGCCTCTGCCAGTCAACTGCCAAGCCTTTGGCGACATTTAAACTGGCATTTGTGGTCTCAGACTTGTAAGGACCAAAATAAGACCCCACCATTCACACCGGTTATGTGTTCAAATGACACTGTCACATACCTACATCAACTCTCACTTGAGGAGGTTCTTAAATGTCACTATGAAGGACAGAGTATATTTGACCCAGATCACTGCTAGCCATGAAGTCGAATACTCAAAGCTTTGCCAAGCCTTCCTCAGAGAGAAGGGCTTGGCAAATGTTAATACAAAAATACAAAACAATACAAATACAAAATAATGCAGCTTGAATTTCCATTACCACAGAGATAAAATAGGGATGTAGATACAAAAATTAACATCAAAGTGCCTCACTATAAAATCATCATCAAATAAAGTGGTTAGAGGTTACGAATCCATTTATTGATTTTAAATGGATTGGATTATAAATGGTGATGTGTTGAGAAGGCTGAGAAATCCTGACCTGAGAGCTTCTAGTTTACAATGTGGACTCTCCAGTCCAGCAGAGAGCAGCTTCACTCCTGAATCATGCAGCTCGTTGTAGCTCAGGTCCAGCTCCTTCAGGCTGGAGGACGGGAAGCTGAGAACTGAGGCCAGCGCTTTACAGCTTCTCTCTGACAGATTACAGCCACTCAACCTAAAGAGGAATTAGCCAAATGAAGTAAAGACCATTTCAAAAGTGACAAACAACTTCAAAAGTCTGCTTGACCCATGATTCAGTCTGACATGATTAATGCTGGGACATGATTATATTTTTTTCATTGTCAAATCCTTAGGCACTTCTTCTTGACAATCTGATTCCTTTCTGATGTATTTTATTCATTATTCATATATTTTACAATTTTTGACATATATAAAACCCAGAAATACCATCAGTCAATAAACTGAAATGTGCTTTTGCTTTTTGCTTTTGTTTAAAAGATAATGTGAAAATGGATCATTTTATGAAGTTGTTATATACAATTACTTATCCACCTACACAGATTTATTGTAGGCTTTGACCACTGGCAGCAGCCTTAGAAGACCACGCTCTGAAGCAAAGAATTTCTTCAGGTCAAACACATCCAGTTCCTTTTCTGATGTCAGTAAGATGAAGATCAGAGCTGACCACTGAGTGGGAGAGAGTTTGTCTGTGGTGTGATCTCCTGATCTCAGGTACTGTTGGATTTCCTCTACTAAAGAATGGTCATTCAGCTCATTCAGACAGTGGAACAGGTTGATGCTTCTGTCTGGTGAGGGGTTCTTCCGGATCTTCTCCTTGATGTACTCCACTGTTTTCTGATTGGTTTGTGTGCTATCTCCTGTCTGTTTCAGCAGGCCTCGTAGGAGAATCTGATTGGTCTGCAGTGATAGGCCCAAGAGGAAACGAAGGAATAAGTCCAGGTGTCCATTTGGACTCTGTAAGGCCTTGTCTACAGCACTCTGGTAGAGGTATTTCACAGCAGCTTTGTGGCTGAGTGGTGTATCGGTCTGCGAAGTTCCTTCTGAGGAAGGCGCTTCTAACAGGCGATTGACACCAGAATTGTTGAATGAGATGCTGACATAAAGAGCAGCCAGAAACTCCTGAATGCTTAGATGGACAAAGCAGAAAACCTTGTCCTGGTACAGCCCACGCTGCTCTTTAAAAATCTGTGTTAACACTCCTGTATACACTGAGGCTGCACTGGCATCTATGCCACATTCAGTCAGGTCTTCTTCATAGAAAATCAGGTTGCCACTCTCCAGCTGCTCAAAGGCCAGCTTTCCCAGCAACAGGATCATGGTCCTGCTTTCTGCAGTCCAGTGTGAATCTGTCTCATCTTTCCCATGGTACTTGATGTTCTGCAGTTTGGATTGAACTACCAGGAAGTGGATGTACATCTCAGTCAGGGCCTTGGGCAGGTCTCCTCTCACACTGGTTTGCAACATGTCCTCCAGAACTGTAGCAGTGATCCAGCAGAAGACTGGGATGTGGCACATCATATGGAGGATTCGCGATGTCTTGATGTGGGAGATGATTCTGCTGGCCTGTTCCTCATCTCTGAATTTCTTCCTGAAGTATTCCTCCTTCTGTGGGTCAGTGAAGCCTCTCACCTCTGTCACCATGTCAATAAGCTCTCGAGGGATCTGATTGGCTGCTGCAGGTCGTGTGGTTATCCAGAGGTGAGCAGAGGGAAGCAGGTTCCCCTTGATGAGGTTTGTCAGTAGCACATCCACTGAGGTTGGCTGTGTAACATCAGTCAGAATGTCATTGTTCTTGAAGTCTAAAGGTAGTCGACACTCATCCAGACCATCAAAGATGAACACTACCTGGAACTGGTCAAACCTGATGATTCCAGCTTCTCTGGTCTCAATAAAGAAGTGATGAATAAGTTTCACTAAGCTATACTCTTTTTCTTTTAGGCAATTGAGCTCTCGGAAAGTGAATGGAAAAGTGAAGTCTATATCCCGGTAGAGTTTGCCCTCAGCCCAGTCCAGAGCGAACTTCTGTGTAAAGACAGTTTTCCCAATGCCAGCCACTCCCTTCGTCAACAATGTTCTGACTGGTTCATCTCTTCCATGTAAGGGCTTGAAGATGTCCTCACTTTTGATCTGTGCCCTTAGTGTCACTGCTTCTCTGGAAGCTATTTCAATCTGCCTGATCTCATGTTCATTGCTAATGCCTCCAAGTTCTTTGTCTGTAATGTACAGCTCTGTGTAGATCTGACTCAGATGCATCGTCTTTCCTGATTTTGCAATTCCCTCAAACAAACACTGGCACTTCCTCTTCAGGTTGGATTTGAATTTATGCTGGCACTCAGAAAGGATCACTGAATGAATAAATGAGAAACGACATCAGTGAGAGGATGTTCATAGTAAGTGTGAGTAATGTAAACATTTCCAAGTGAATATATACATTTTCAAGTCCATTGAACCTGTTTAGATCATTAGTGGTGAATGGATAAACAGGTTCTAATTGGGTATTATTTATAAGGTAGCTGTTGTAAAGTTATTCATTATTACTGAAGAGGGAATTTCATGCAACCAATCTTAAGACATGTTCACACTGTGTTGACAATTCCCATTGAGTTCCGCCTGCTGCAATTCCAAGATTGCATTGCCAACTTTTGTGTAGTTACAGCAGTTTGATGGATTCCTTCTCACATTGTACTGTTGGTTACATTCATGTATGTAACCTACTTCAGAGATAACTTTCAGACAGTGCATATGCATTGGTAATGATGGTGATGCAGTATCTATGAGCCTATGTTATACTTGTCTTGAAGAAAGAACTGTCACCTGTTATTCTTGTTATAGGGTTCACTTTGACGAAGATCCTGAACTCAGACCTCCAGTTTTGCTGTTTTTGTAATGACTGCATAGCATTAAATAATATATACAGTTCTTCCTAGCCTGATGACCAACCTTTCCACCAAGTTCCATGTAAATCCATTTATCACTTTTTAGATATCCTGCTAACAAACAAAAAGACAAATGGAATGGGGTGAAAACTTAATCCTCGTCAAACTCTTTTGGCAGAGGTAAAAAACTGGGAACCAGACTCTCCAGTGGCCATCTTATGCAGTTTGAATGATCAGATGCTGGATGCTGTTAGTGGGAAAAGGGATGTATACTTTATTTCAGCGTGATTTGAGGAAGAAATCTGATTCAGTCCCTATTTTTGTGTGGCTTGGAGAGGGTGTGAGAAATACTCTATAAAAATTAGGATTTAAGTTTTCTATGAGGTTGAAATCATTTGACAAAACACGGAGACCTGTCTTAAACTGCATGGGCGACAGTATGATTTTCTGATAAGACTTACCTCTGGGTCTAGAGCTGATGTTTGTCAAATGCTGAACTAGATCATTCCTGTTCATCTTACTCAAAACCATCTGGGTCACTTTCACAGCGTCGTTTTCGTAGGTCTGAACCATCACATCCAGTGTGTCCTGCCTGTCTGCTTTCTCCAATCGACTCTTTGGGATGGCTCGGAAGTCTTTCAGGATGTCAGACTGCTGGAGGAACCACTGGAATTCTTTTAACTCTTCATTTCCCAAATCTTCCAAAACTCTGAGGAGCAGTTCTTTAGGTGTTGCCATCATTGCTTCCTCCTAGAATCAGAAGAAATCTTCACCTAAAATAACAATTACACACTGTCTTCATGTAACACAATGACATACTATACCATTTTAGATTTTAAAAAATGAGTCAGTATCAATAACACTGAGAACACCCTGACTAGCTAATTGAAATGCATTCATTTGACTGATGGAGGGCATCCTTCCTCCCCGGCACACATTACAGTCATTAAACATTTTCAACCAGTCTGATGGTAGCATCAGAGTTGCTCCATGACGTAGCAGTGCATGCAGAGAGCTCTGTGACTGTCTCAGGCTGTACTCTACCTTATATGGTAACCTGTGTGCCCCTTGTCCACCTTTGTAAGAGTCCAGAACAAAAATCCTGAATTATGGTTTGATGTAAATGAAGTTGGACTGAGTGGCAAAGTACAGGCCAGTTTTATTTCTAAAGCTTGGAAAATTAGGCAAACTAGATGGAATAACACAATATGAGAACAGTTTATTTGATGCGTGTCAAGTATGAAGGCATACAGAATATGTTATTCATGTTTTCCTACAATTTGTATGTTTGGTCCCACACTTAAGTACATGGAAATTGACAGTCTGTCTTGTAAGCCTGTTGGGCATCTACTGATGCAAAATAATACACTGATACCAGACCCCGCATTTGAGCAGATTTTTGTTGTTAGACATAATTGAGTTAATCTAAATGTCAATATATTTCAGCACTATTTAGTTGTACATGTTTTCCAGTATAACCTTATTATAGTCAACTCGAGACTTTATCAAAAGCCAGGTAAAAGTCAATTGAAAATCGACAGGGAAGTCTAGTCATAGTTGCAGCTGTGCCAGCAGTATAAGGAGCAAAAGTGAAACTACTTAACTCGATCATCACAAAAGAATAAAAAATCAACTTTGTCTGAAGTTACAATTAGGCAGGAGGTCTCCTGTAAGTTTATCTTAGGGTTAAGGAAACGATTAGGTTGATTAATCACCTCTTAGTTTACAGTTTTGACAGCATATCCAAAAACAACCCAATGAAAGCCAATAAGAACGTGCATCAAGCACACAGGACACAGGACATAAGGCACATCCCTGGAGAAATGCTATGTTTATAGGGAGTCCCCATAATTCAGTTCCTTGGCAACAACAAAACTAAAAATCTGGGTGAGGTTGTGGTGGTCAATTTTATGACTGACAGGCCACATTACTAGAGGACCCCAATCTGTCAAGACAAGAATAACAATAACAATAACAATAACAATATTTCCCCTCAAACCCCAATTATTCAAACAATACCGGGTCATCTGGCGGCTGCAGTAAAATTGCATTGACTTAAAGGTTCGTTGGTTATGTTGAAGCTGTTCAGAGGCAAATTTTCACTCTGGTTTTTGAAGATTTTAAAACCGCGACAACTGGCCTGATGCACAGCACCAACTCATGTGACAGGTAGTTTACAACATCAAGAGCAATGTATAATTTAGCACTTAAATCACAGGATTTAATTTAAATGTTCTCAGTGTCGTCTACTTACCTCTGTAGCGTCTCACTCTCCTTGCTTCCTTCCTGCTGCTGTGAGAAACATCAGGTTGCAGACTTGTAAAGGAAGCAACCCCCCCTTTTTTTGTCACACTTGCAAGATAATGCAAGGAACCAAACTACAAGCCTTGATCTTTTCTAGCCCACTGTTTTCTCATAGATTGCTTGTTCTTCATCGTACATAGGGAGAAAAAATGAGAGGGTGGGAGATTAAATAAATACAAAGATACACGAACAAACAAATAAATAATCACTGGACCATTTCAAACATGATATGAGGAAGCCCTTGGCTGCATCACTCTGTCTACATTAGTCTCTATTATATCTGTATTACATTAAGTGTGATCAAATAATTTTCTTATCTCTTTACATGCGTATTAGGCCCAGTAATGATTTTGGCTGAACCTATTGTTCAACGTTTGAATCAACGGGCTTTTAATTCACAAATTTATTTAGAAAATGTATTCTCTATATGCCCTTCTTTCAGCAACTGCTGAAAGTGAAAACATCTTCTTTTTGGCGAGTGTGGTCACTATGTGTGTTGACAAACTCTGACAAAAATAGATGATGCTTCATGCCAGCACATCTCAGAGTGATTCAGACACAGCAGCAGTCTAGTGTCAAGACACTAGACTGTGCAACATCCAGCCTGAGGAACTTAGACTACCTACATCAGTATAATCTTTCAAATCACCTCTGAAAACATATTTCTACAGACTTGCAGTGACAACTTTTTTTTCCCACTTTTAGAATCTTCCGTCGATTCGTATTCATGTCTTTGCCCAGCATCCTGTTATAACACAAACCACACAGAATCAAGGAAGTAAGATAGCATCTCATAGTTTTTTTTTTTTTTTTTTTTTTTTTTTCATTTTTCAAACCAGTTGTCCTCCCTGTCCACTGTCCAGAGTGTGGCCATCCTGATCCTGAAAGCTGTGCTACCTGTCCTCTAACTGGGTGTAAATCACTGCATCCTGCCTTGAGTAGCTTGCTCTTTTGTGCAGGGCCATGCATTTGTGCAGCAGGCGTTTGGTTCCATCTACAGTGCAGAGTGCACAGTACAGAGGGTCAGGAAGTGTTCAGACCCCCATCACTTTTTTCCTTTTTTTTCTGTTATGTTGCAGCCTGATGCTGCAATTGTTTAAATTCATTTTTCTGTCTTTTTTCATTTTTTTCTTTCATTTATTTATTTATTTATTAAAAAGGAAAAACTGAAAAACTTGTAAATAAATTTACAAAAAAATTTCTGCTATTCTGTTTTCACTGTCATTATGTATGTAGATTAATGAGAGAAAAAAGTGAATTTAAACAATTGTAGCATCAGGCTGCAACACAACAAAAGTGAAAAGAGTGAAGAGGGTCTGAATACTTTCTGAATGCACTGTATCTGAAGGAAGCACCAGTTAGCAAATTCCTCCAATATTAGACCATGACTAAGTTCAGAACCATGTAGAGGACTAACAATAACAGAGTCATCTGCATATTTAAGGATATAACAAGATGCTTGATGGCTCTGATATTTGTTAGTGTAAAGCACAAATAAAAGAGGAGAAAGAACACAACAGTGGCTGGACAAAATCCTATTAACCTGGACCTTCTGAGATCTATTAGTTAAAAAGTCAGTGAGCCAACACACTATGCCAAAATTCAATTCATAGCTGCTGCGCAGCAATGGTCGGGGCCGGGCGAACAGGAAGATGGCATTCTGTGCATTTTGCATCAGTTGAGGCTTGAACTCACAGTTTCTGGCATGAAGGACAGTGCTCTATCTCACCGAGCTAATTGGCAAGTGTCAACTCAAGTGAGGCTTCACAAATTGACTAAGCCAGTCACATGATAGCAGCTACCTATGCATGGAAAGGCAGATTTCAAACCAATGTAAAAAAAAAAAAAAAAAAATCAGTCATCAAGTCAAAAATCTGAAAATACACATATTGCATCTAGACAGCATGGAGATGTTGGTAATTTGTTTTTAGCAATGATGCAATGCAATGCAATGTTTTTAGCAATGAAAAACTGATGTTTAAGTGTAAAGTGTACAAAGGTTTCTTCAGTATTGGGGCTACATTTTGGTGAAAGTTGCAAAGCTGTAGCACATATGGTTGATTTATTATAAATTTTCAAAGTTTTTAAATTTAGAGGCTTGCTGTAGCGCCACCATCAGGACTATTGGCTTGTGTTGGCAGCTGAGGAAATCTGGCAAAATTTGATGATTTTTCGCACATGGAAAGTAGGACTTCCTCGGAAGAAAGAAAGAAAGAAAGAAAGGAAGAAAGAAAGAAAGAAAGAAGAAGAAGAAGAAGAAGAAGAAGAACACACAGGAATACAAGAGGGACCTGGCAGCCTGCCTGCCTGGCCCCTAATTAGATAAGAGCCTGTGTGCAAGAACATGTGGTTGAGTACAATTAAAAGCAGAAGAAAAGTCAATAAAAAGTAGACGTGCATAGTGTGTGTGTGTGTGTGTGTGTGTGTGTGTGTGTGTAAATGTAGTAGTGGCATCCTCCATCCCTCTCTTAGCCTAAGAGGCAAACAGAAAAGAGTCCAACATATCCTTTACGGAGTTTAAAAGATCAAATTTGATAATATGCTCCAGTGTTTTCATGACTAGGGATGTCAAAGCCACGGGGTGATAGTAGTTTTGTTCTTGTGTCTGTTGTCTCATGGCTTCCTGTTTTATTTTGAAATCCTACTCTCCTCTCGTTTCAGGTCCCTTGCCCTTCCCCTCATGTGTTTCCCTCTGGTCTGATCGCCTGCCCCGCTGTAATGTGTTACATCTGTGCCTCATTTTACTTTTAGTATGTACTGCAGCTGCCCAGCTGTAGTGTAGTATGCAGTATGCATGCGTATGCATACTATTGGGACACACTACATAAGTCATCGCTGAACTCCGACCCTCTTGCTCACTTCCACCGCCGTCTGTAGCGCCATATTTGAATGTTGTTGTCAAAATGCCGGTGTTGTTTCATACTGTGCTGTCGTCTGTCATATTTCTGATCTTCTGTCTTCCTGTCGCTGCTGCTGTCACTGAGCGAGGTGAGCGCGATGTGTGTGTCATGTTGTCTTCCATATGTGGGTGTGGCTTGTACACACAGCTCAGTCAGTGCGGCGTAACTTCCGCTGTGCAAAGGATTGTGGGTCAGAATGGCCAGAGAAGTATGCTGACATGCATACTGCGAAATCTGACCGGATGTAGTAGAGCATCCTGGTACTCTTGGCATACTGCATCTGACATACTATGTATTGGGACATACTAATTCTTTTTTTTTTTTTTTTTCATACTAAATAGTATGCTAGTATGAGTATTGGACCACAGGCTTAGTCTGTGTGCTCCCTGCTTTCTTTGTTCATTGTGTTTTGTTTGTCCTTGCTGCCATGCGTTTCCTGTGTTCCCTGTGTTTCCTGCATTTCCAGCATCACCTGTGAGTTTAGTAGATAAACTAAAAAGTGCCGCAAAAAGTGCCAAAGCACCAAAAAAAATATGCCATGCCCATGATCGACAGATAACAGCAAGATCAACAGGTCACAATTCATTCCAACAGTTAGATAGGACATTAAAACAGTAAAAACCTGCTGAGGTGAGGGCTGTAGGTGCAATAAATGCTCCACACCAGCCCAAGCCAATTGTCCGGTGTAACACACAAAGTAGAAAATATTGCTCTTCATGGCGTACTGTATTCATAACATGAGGTATGGCCTGGGTCCCGAGTGACTTGCCGTTTGGTCCAGATGTGGGCCAAGGACCAGACTTTGAGAAGCCCTGTGATCGGGTAAAAGACTTGTCCAGGCATCTCTTAGATATTCTTTTGAGAACTGGGTGGCATTCAACATAAGGTGCGGTGCCCTCCCATTTGAAACTGCATAGTCTGCGTTAACATTTGCATTGTTACATGTCTATAGAGCTTGCCTGGGGTGATCTTGCGTAATGAGTGGAGGAAGGAATGTTGCTCGTAGAGCGCAGTACCCATAGCAGAGCAGATTCGCACTCTTGATCTGCTCTGCTCACTCTGCATGCAAGGCAAAATACAACTTAAGCACCCGGGAAAAAGGCGAGTCTGCAGGGAATTTCAAGTTGTTCTCTTTTTTTCTTGCTCTACCCCAACCACTAATTGATGTCACATGGAGAGCAAGGCTTATCGTGAGGAGAAACAAACTGTACAGTAACTTCCAGTAACTGTGCCATGACTCGACAACTACAGGCAAACAAGTGGACCAGCAAGAACACATCGCGTCAGAGCAAAAGAGGAGCTAACCAAAGGGAGATGCACAGAGTGTATGAGAGAGAATGGGTTCAATGGTAAATGAGAATGGGATGTGACATAAGGACCTTCGACAGGATCAGCTGTTCTGTTACTATCCTGCAGTGGATTTGCATGACAAGCTGCAAAACAAAACAGGTATATGCATTTGTTTACTTCGAAGTTTGCAGTTGTTCCTTGATAAACATGTTGGTGCGTGTGTGCGTGTGTGTGTGTGTGTGTGTATGTGGCAGACTGACACAGTGAGAGGAAAAAGAGAGAGGCTCTGTTGTATAATTGTAAAATAATTATGTAAAAATATGCATTTTTTTACTTTACTCAAGTTTTTATATATTTGGCAGCTTTCACTTTTGCTCTGCTGTATGTTCAAACTCTCTAATTTTCCCTGAACATCTTCATTAGTCATCACAAATGAAAACTGTGTTAATGAGAGGCACGTTGATGCACTTGGCAAACAGGCAGAATTGTAATCATGAATTTGTTGCGGCGACTGAAGGGTCCTGCTGATGTCTCAGATATTACAGGACTCCCTAAAAATGTGGCATTTCTTAGTGCCTTACATCCCGCTTTACTGTGTGCCTGATGCATGTTTTTGTCGGGTCACATTGGGTTGTTTCATCACTTTTTGGATAAGCTAGAACTCTGCAACCTAAAAAGTTGTTAATTAACCTGATCTTTGCCTAAATCCAAAAAATAAACTTTGTACTGGTGGCACAGCTGCAACTGTGACTTCCCAGCCAATTTTCTATTGACTTTTACCTGGCTGTTGATAAATTCTCAAGTTGATCATCATAAGTTTATACTGGAAAATATGTCCAACTAAATAGTGCTAAAATATTCTGACATTTAGAGAAACTCAATTGTGTCCAACAAAAAGAATCTGCTAGGAGGTCTGGTATCAATGTACTATCTTGCATCAATAGATGGCCAACAGGCTTACAAGGCACACTGACATTTTCCATTCATCTAGTTGTGAGACCAAACATACAAATTACAGGAAAGCATGAATAACATATTCTGTATGCCTTCATACTTGACATGCATCAAGTACACTGTTCTTATATTGTTTTATTCAGTCTAGTTTGCCTAATTTTCTAAGCTTTAGAAATAAAACAGGCCTGTACTTTGCCACCCAGTCCAACTCTCATTTTTATATTTTTCATAATTTCACAATTCCATAATTTAGGATTTTTGTTCTGGACTCTTACTAAGGTGCACACAGGTTGCCATATAAAGTAGAGCACAGCCTGAGACGGTCATGTAGCTCGTTGAAGCATGCGCTGCTATGTCATGAAAAGCCATGCCCCTCCAGGTGAAATACCAACTTTCTAGTGAGTCCCCTGACATTACACTGCTTAACGGTGCTGTTAAGTGGCTTTCAGTAGAGACTGATCTGGAACAGGAAGATCGCAGCCTTCCCACAGTGATGCTGCCTTAGCCCCACCTGTAACAGATACAGCCCACTCTCATTCCCAGGGCGTCAAATACCACAGCTTGGTCACACTTTTCTGTGTCTAATACTGATGCCAAAGGCACCCTGTAGGACGAGACATGGGGGATAGTAATGTAGTATAAAGGGAAATGCCAGAAATGCCAAAAATTTAAAATAATCTTTAAAAAAAAAAAAAAGACCGACAAAGTCCACAAAGGAAGTAGTTGGGTGGATGGCAGGCAGGTAAGTCACAGGACCTTCACGCATGAAACCAGAGTTTGATTCTCATTTCCAGAGAAACCTTTTGTGTATGAGACCGTCTAGTCTCCATTTTGTTGCCTAAATATAACTTTTCCCTAACTTTAATTAAGAGGTTTTGTTGCCTAAAACTACTTTAAGTCTTAAGTAATATTCTTAAAGGGTGACTTTTAGTTTTTATAAGATATCTTTACTGTTACTCAAGTATGACTTTTGGATACTTTTTACAAAAGGCTTTATTGTAATCAGGGATCAAGATAAAATGTGCAGACCTAATGAGACTTTGCAATGTCGCTGTGCTCACTTATAAACACAAAGGTTGATGTGTGTATCAAACTCTAACATCTTTGGTAATATCTCAATTTTTCTAGGTTACCTGAGTGATTGCAGTCATTCCTGCCAGAGTTTCACAACCTCTTCACCCAACCAGCCTGGTCAGAGAGAAGTTAGAAAACAGGTGACCCCATCACAACCATTACACTACAGCCAGGAGACACTTGACAACATGCTTGAATGCTGTGGGGGAAAAGTGAAGGTGCGCCACTGGCTGACGCTGCTGACAGGGTTCATGGAGAGCTTGTGTTGCACAGGGATTGCCTACGGCTGGGCATCTCTGGTGTATGTGCTGAAACTTGACGGCTATTTTGCCGAAAAGTGTGTGAATGCCACGGGAAAAGACCAACTTCTGTACACAGGTACAAGAACATGGTTGTACATGGAACACATGCCTTCATGCACCCAGGCACAAACACAGGGTTTCTGCAGGCTTTACAAAGTGATCTTATGAAGCATTCATGGGTTGATTCGGCTGCTCCCACCTTGTAAAAATTAAGGTTAACAGTTCATCAAATCATGTGCTTTAGAACTCAGAAGCAGAAACATTGTTGTCACTAGCTTGTTAAGCTTGGTAAGATCCTGAGATGGTCCCAGGATAGCTGGGATATATCATCCCCCCCAGAGTGCCTTGGGGGGACTAACTAGTTGCCCAGACTACCTCAACTGGCACCTTTCAGTGTGGAGAAACAGTGGCTCTACTCCAAGTCCCTGTGTTTGCGCTCCTCACCCTATCCCTAATGGTGCACCCACCCACCCTGTAAGGAAAGCTAATTTCCAGTGCTTGTATCTGCAATCTCCTTCTTCCAGTCACAACCCAGAGCTCATGACCACAGGTGAGGGTTGGAACAAAGATTGATCAATGAATTGAGAGCATTGCTTTCTGACTCAGCTCCCTCTTTACCGCAATGCCCCGCTATGACAACATCATAACTGCAGCCGCTGCCCTAATGAATTTGTCAATCTCCCACTCCATTTTACCCTCCCTCGTGAACAAGAATGAATTTTTCCCCTTGAGGCAGTGACTCATTCACCAACTCAGTGAGGGCAAACCACCTTTTCTTGCAGAGAATCATTGCCTCAAACTTGGAGGTGCTGATCTTCATTCTATCCGCTTCACGCTCAGCTGCAAACCTCCCCAGGGCACGCTGAAGGTCACAGCCTGATGAGGCCAACAGAACCACACTCAGTTCAGGTCAATTCAATTCAGTTCAATTCAGTTTTATTTGTATAGAGTCAAATCATAACAAAAGATATCTCAAGGCACTTGACAGAAACCTAACAGATACTGATAAACATGAAAAGTGACAGAGGAAGAGAGAAGGGAGAAGAGAGAGCACAAAACCTCGGGAGAGAGAAGACGGCCAGTTAGTAACATGCATTAATGCAATATGGATATGTGAGGAAGGAGAGAAGAGAGAGAAAGAGAGAGAGAGAGAGCTCGGCACATCATGGAAGGGCCCCAGCAGTCTAGGCCTACAGCAGCATAACTATGGAACAGTCCTATTTATAAGCTTTATCAAAAAGGAAAGTTTTAAGCCTACTCTTAAACAAAGAGAGGGTGTCTGCTTCTCAGAGCCTGATAGCTGAAGGCTCTGCCTCCCGTTGTACATTTGGAGACTCTAGGAGCCACAAGTAAGCCTGCGTTTTGGGAGCGCAGTGCTCTAGCAGGGTGGTAAGGCACTATGAGCTCATTAATATAAGATGGTGCCTGACCATTAAGGGGTTGGTAAGTAATGAAGAGGATTTCAAATTCTACAGGGAGCCAATGCAGAGAAGCTAATATAGGAGTAATATAACCTCTCTTTGTAGTTCCAGGCAACAGATGCAGCAGCATTCTGAATCAGCTGAAGACTCTTTAGAAACTTGTTATGGCAGCCTGAGAGTAGGGAGTTGCAGTAATCCAGCCTAGAAGTAACAAATGCATGGACTAGTTTCTCTGCATCTTTTGGAGAAAGGAAGTGCCTGATTTTTGTAATATTGCGTAGGTGAAAAAAGGCAGACTTAGAAGTTTGTTTAATGTGGGAGTTAAATGACAAAGCCTGGTCAAAAATAACTGACATTCCTTGCGTTGGTGCTGGAGGCCAGTGCAATGCTATCTAAGGTAACACTGATTACACCCTAAAGGGAGCATATACAAGATGAACAGTAAAGGTCCAAGCACAGAACCTTGTGGAACTCCATGTAGAGCTTCGGTGCGCATGGAGGATTCATCATTAACATGTACAAATTCAAAGCGATCTGATAGATAGGACTTAAACCAGTTTAGTGCAGTTCCTTTAAGGCCAATTAAATGTTCCAGTCTCTGTAATAAGATAAGATGGTCAATGGTGTTGAATGCAGCACTAAATTCTAACAGGACAAGTACAGAGAGAAGTCCTTTGTCCAAAGTAATAAGGAGGTCATTAGTAGCTTTCACCAGAGCTGTCTCTGTGCTGTGGTGCGTTCTAAATCCTGATTGAATGAGCTCAAATAGACCATTATTATGAAGAAATACAACACACAACTGCATCCCAGTTAGTTTCTCAAGGACCTTGGAGAGAAAGGGAAGGTTGGAAATCAGTCTGTAGTTAGCTAAAACACATGGATTTAAGGTAGTTTTTTTAAGAAGAGGTTTAATCACAGCTAGTTTAAAGGAGCATGATTTATAGCCTGTTAATAAAGACAGACTGATCATATTAAGTAGAGGGTAAAATTTCCTTAAGCAGCCTGGTTGGGATGGGGTCAAGGAGACAGGTAGATGGTTTAGATGAGGAAATTGTCGCGATTAGTTCAGGAAAGTTGATTGAAGAAAAACAATCTAAATATATGTCAGGTTTTACATCCACAAGGCTTCAATGCTTAAGGACAGTTAATTTTGTCTCTGATGGTTACAATTTTATTATTGAAGAAGTTCATGAAGTCATTACTACTGAGTGCTATAGGAATGCATGGATCAATAGAGCTATGACTTTAAGTCAGTCTGGCCAAGGTGCTAAAAAGAAACCTCGGGTTGTTTTTATTATCCTCTGTAAGGGATGGGTAATAGGCAGCTCTGGCCTTTCTGTATGCTTTAAGACTATCTTCCCAAACTAAGCGAGCTAAAGCAGAGATAATGTAAATTTAAATGTACAGCAGATAATTGGCTACTGTAATGAAAAATACAATCAAGTTACAGTAGTGCAGTACACTTACCACAGCACAGTGGTGACACAATACATCTCAAGGAGTAGAGGTACACATCATCTGCAAAGAAGCAATGCTGAGGCCACCATACTGGACTCCCCACGCCCCCCAGCTGCACCTGCACAGGGAGTGAGTGGCATCCCAGGTTCACTGCCCCAGGAACGGGACTTGGTGTCTTAAAATATTAGCTGCGGCTAATTAAGGTATCATCAGATCAAATATGTTGTCCTTCACACAAATGTCTGTGCTGCTGACAGCCACATTGAAACATCACTTAGCAACAGCTGACAGTGTTAAACATAAAGTCACGCTTAACAAGCTAATGACAAAAACCCTCTGCTTCTGCAGTGCACATCTACACAAAGTTTTACAGTAAATGAAAAGCATCAAGCCCCTGAAAGGCATCAAGCCACTCAAGGGCTTTAATTTAGAGAAGACCTTTGGAGATTTTTAAGGCCCCCAGATACCCTCATACACACCAAAAACACACATACTCATCACCTTATACTGTATGCCTCCCTGCTTCCCTTTTTCATCCCTCCCCCTGTCTCTCCTTCAGATTGTAGCGGTCAGGATGAGCAGCTCTCCTGGGTCATGTTGGTTGCCCTCATCTCCAACAACATAGTACGCTTCCCCATCGGTTACATCTTCGACAGCTTTGGAACTACAGTAACACGGCTACTAGCTATGTGAGCACAGTGTGTCTGGAATTATGCTTTATTCAATAATGGACTTAGCAGGGTTGGTTGAGTGAATAGTAGCAGGAGGGAAGGTATAACCCTGCAGTTAACTCGCCATTGTGGTTGAGTGAGTTGAATTACCCAGAAGAATGACCACAGGGTCTTAACCCAGCAGGTTGGTTGTAAAACAAGACAAAATAGCACAGCATTCATCACCAAATAAAGAGATTTATGATTTTCCTTTTTGTATGGCCCTTAGATGCTGCTGAGGGACAGGAGAGCAGTTATGTGCTTTTTAGTATTGAGTTTACAGCTGTGCAATCCACTATAGATTAATCATATGCTTTCAACTGTATGTTTGATTAACTGTCCATTTCCTTGCTTATAACTTGCTTAAAGTAAGAGGATAATTACAGGCTGACTGCAACATCATCATCTGCTGGCATGCATTGTAATAAGCTTTAACATGATTAACCATTATTTCAAATTGTGTCAAAGGAATTTTGCACGAGTTACCCAAAGAATTTGCAAGTTGCATGCTGATCTTTCAGAAATGATAAGAAAAGACAGCTGTCATCCAGTCACATTCTGTATTCTGGGAGTGATCTGAAAACAAATTTGTAAACAGTATCCGGCAAATGTAGTAGTTATCAAAGCTTTGCACACTTCCTTGCTGATATAGTCCATGGTCAGAGTTAGTTTACAGGAGATTTATGTTGCCTCGCAGCAAGGTAACATAAAAAAGCCATAGTTCACAGTGAACATCTTTATTTTCCTGTTTACATTTTTGCTCATAAGCAACCTGTTTGTGAGCATAAACCCCACATCGATGATATAATTTTCCACTCAAAATAATAGGAAACATGAAGAATCAGGAGTTGTGACCGGAGCCATTTTAACATTTTTTTTTTTTTTTTTAATCTTTAAGCATTTTTTTAACCTGTGTGCAGATTTCTGTATGCCAGTGGGACACTCTGCATCATGCTGTCAACAGCAGGTATTTCTTGTGGGTTGTAGTTTTTCATTAAAATCAAAAATATCAGGAGTACGATGTTGTGATTGTACATGGACAAACATAATCTCTCTGTGCCTCTGTATCACCATCTCTGCTATTTTCTCCCTCTCCCCGCCTTTCTGCCTCTCTCTCTCTGTCTCTCTCTCTCTCCCTCTCTCTCTCTCTCTCTCACACACACACACACATACATGCACATGCACACACACACAGATCTGTCAGTTTTGCTGCACCCTGCTTTGTCATGTCTGATGACTTCTGGATCCATCTTATACGTCACCAATGCTCAGGTTTGTTATTGTCCAGCTGTTTTTTTTTTTTGTGTGTGTGTGTGTGTGTGTGAGGAAAATGTATCAGAGAAATGAAAGGTTTTTGAAGAATCTGGCATCAGTTTGTTGTTTGGTGTGTGTTCAGGTGGGGAACCTGTTTGACACCCATCGCTCCACTGTCATCACCGTCTACACCGGGGCCTTTGATTCATCCGCTGTCGTCTTCCTCATCATAAAGGTAATATGTGAAGATCAGGGGTGGCTGCCCTGCTACACAGTCTGTAGTACAGTTTGCTGTTTCCATTTATTGTGTCTTCAAATGAAACACGTGCCTCTTCCCCTTTTCCCTGTCTGTCTCCTAGTTGCTGTATGAAAGAGGGGTCTCTCTCTACTCCTCTTTTCTCTTCCTGTTCTTGTGCAGCACCATCCATCTCCTCCGTACTATCTTCCTAATGCCCAGACGACACATCCCCTACCCAGTCCCAGAGAACTACACATATGGGTCAGAACGAAAAACACTACCTTCCTATTGGGAACCTGTTGGCCTGCCATGGCAGTTGAAATGTGTTTGTCACTCACCAGCTCTGTTTGACAGGGTGCACTGTCCCGGCCCAAGGAGAGGAAGAGCAGAGGAGGAGAGAGGAAGGAAAGATGTACAGAGGGAGGACGTGGAGAAGTTCAAAACCAATGAAGGAGCAGTGGCTAACAGCTTAGATTCATCATTGCTGGATAAAGTGCTGTATAAGCCCCAGCAAGAAGAAGGTAGTGTGCATTTTTGTGCATGCAGGGGGCCCCTCCTGCTTCAAATGTCAGCTTGTAAATGTATTAAAGTGTTATGTATCTTCATGAAGCATGTAGCATATGGTAATGTGCAGATTTAGGTCAGACCTCTACATCTGCTTTCTGTAATTTTACTACCTACTTTACTACCTACATCCCATTGGTGGGCTCACCACTGCTGTGTGGCTGAGCTTTGTTCAAACCCAAAGAACAAAAGACATTTTAAATTTGAGTGGCGATTGCAGGGTTTCCAAAGATACCAAATAAAATGCTGCACAAGATATCAAGATATGTTGTATTTGATGTAATGCTGGAGCCATAAGGCAATGGCAACTTGGGTTTGAATATTACACTTCAATGAAGCACTGCAACCAGCAAATTTCAGGGTATTTCAGGGTGGATTTCTCCTTTAATAGTGTTTATTTCCAAACAGTGCCTAGTTTCTGGAGCTGCATGATGACCCAACTCTTCCTCTGGCATCTGCTTTGGTTTGCAATCGTCCAATTCTGTCATAACATCTTCGTTGCCACTGTCAACCCCATGCTCAGCCGGTTGGCTGACAGTGACCAATCCCTGGGTAACGTATAACATAATCAACCTCTTCAATTCTGGTGGGCCTATTAATGAGTTCATCCTTGATGCACGGCTGAGGTTTTGTTTTGTTTTTTAAAAAAAAAAAAAAAAAAAAAGCTACAGCACTTTATTTTAAATTCTAGTGGAGGTCCCAAAGTTTCCAAAGATCCCAAACATGTCCTACTGAATTACAGGGAAATGTATAATGTAAAATTATATAAAATTACATACAAGACATGTAGTTATTTTCTACTTGATGTAATGATGCAGACATAAAACAATGACAGAGCTAGGCTAACAACTCCCATAGACTTCAAGTCTTTATGCTAAGCTAACACAAAATGCTACCCATAGGAACCAAACCACTAGACATGTAGAGGTGATAATGGCATTTTGCCCAAAACGTTTGAGTAAAGGTTTAGAACTGTCAGCTTTACCTTATTTAAAACATTTGTTAGAAAGTAATCAAAAAGTATTAAAACATGTAGTAAGTTCCATTTAGTGAAGCAGTCAAAATAGTGTAACGATAACCAGTAATCTGTAACTGTATACATAGCCTATTTCAGATTATTGTGTAAATGTAACTCCGCTCATCGGTGTACTTTAAGCACTTGCACTCCCTTTTCAACCACTCTTTTTAATTTTTAATCTTCCACAACATTTCCCTCTCCTCAATGTCCACCCCCCTCTCCTGCAGTGAGTCATTACACCAACGCGTATGCCTTCACCCAGCTGTGCGGCATGCTGTGCGCTCCCCTCAACGGCCTCATCATGGACCGACACAAGGGCCGGCCTCTGGCTCCGGGTAACTATTATAAACTTTATAGTAAAACAAACGACCATTGCCTGTGCCACATTATTAACATTAATAAAGCAAATAAACTTAGCTCAAATCTTTGACTACTGCACTCTTGATGTGGGTAGTTATCTGGAGTAACTTAAGACAAAGCGATATCTCAATCCTAAAAAAAAAAAAAAAAAAAAAACTGAGGTGAGATTAGGAATAAATATCTTATGCCTGAGTAACCTGGCTTACACCTTCCTGCTGTTATGAGCTCCTAGAAATATTTCACATATTTCTCTCCTCCTCCCTTAGGGGAGACCAGGCGGGAAGCAGACCTGAGCTCCTCCTCACTCGCCCTCCTCCTCACCTCCTTCAAGTGTTTTCTCTTCTGCGTGTGTTTCTCCTGTCCCATCCTCCCTCTGCAGTACGTCTCCTTCATCCTGCAGGTCATCAACAGCGCCTTCCTCTACGGAGGGCACCAAGCGTTCCTCTGCATTGCGTACGTTCACACCATGCACTTAAGGCTGGACAATATATCAACAGTATATTGTGATATGCCATTACTGTTGTCTCCTCCTGGTTTTAAAGTCTGCATTTCAGAAAAAGGATGCCAGAATATATGCAAATTAGAGAAGGATTTATTTGGGTACTAAACAGACTTAAAGTCACAAAAGTACACAAAAGGATCCACTCTCTGTTTCCAAGCCTTTGCTTCCTATGTAAGAAAAAATGGAGCTTTTCATGTGTTTGGTGCCCACATAATCCTTCTGTTATTTTAATATATTCTGTTTTCTAGATGTTTATTACCATTTTGCCATGCTGGCTTTTTGTAAATGTCCTCAGAAAGCATCAATATAATCACAATATTGATACTGAGGTATTTACTCCTCTGTCTCTCTACTCATCTCCATCCTTAGTTTACTTCATATTTTATTTGATGGTGCATTGTAATAACATTTTTAAAGAAAATATGCAAATGTGGCCAATAGGTAAAAGCATAAATATAAAAGAATAAAAATAATGAAAATACACTCAGTGATAAACTTGGCTGCCTCCACTGCACTGAGGCAAGAGAGCCAGCGCCTGGTCTAATGCCTGATGTAATGTGGATATTATGATAACCAGGAGCAGCTCTCAAACAAAGCATAATAATGACAAACAAGACCAAAACAGCAACCAGCATGAAAACACCTCACCGTTCTCATGCTCACAGGTCTGATTTCTAATAAACCAGGCTCTTCATGTTGTGGAGGAGGAATGTAGTAGAAGTTGGCTAAATGTCTTTTTTTCCCTTATCCTCCCTTTCCCTCACACCACCTTCTCCTCTCTTGCAGCTTCCCGATGTGTCACTTTGGGAAGCTGTCTGGTCTGGTCATGTCGTTATCAACTGTGACGCTGCTGCTCCAGTTTCCAGTGCTGCACCTCATCCAGCACCAGCTGCACGGTGATCCTCTCTTTGTAAGAGGCTTCAATCCAGCACTTATGTGATTTAAAACCTCAATAGTCAGTGTGATTTGTTGTGGAACTATTTTGTATAGTGTCTAGACTGTCCTTTGTTATTGTTTTTAACCCACTTTGTCTGTTTAACCCCTTTTCTCTCTCTTTCACTCTCTCTCCAGGTAAATGTGGCCTTGACTTTGTTGTCTCTCCTCACCTGTGTTCACCCAATCCACATCTACCTCCACTGTAGGAATCAGAGAAGGGCTAAACGGGAAGGGAATAGGGGAGGGTAGGCGGACCATATTTTTAAACCCCAAATGTTTTATGCATGCAGCATAGGCATTTTCATGATGTTGGGGGACAGCTATTTCATCATGAACAGCACCTCAGCGGACCAAAAAAATGTTTTGTCTACCAAAAATCCACCAAAACCTTTAGTTGTTTTTTAAACTGGATAATAACACTACAAAACTCAAGGATTGCAGTGGTGCAATATAACATGTACTGATTGTCAGATACCTTTTAAAAGAAAACACAAAGTATTTATAAGAGCCACTTTTGTAAACATTTGTTTTGCTTGGTAGACCTCTCACCACTAGGGGGAGTAGTGCTGCTGTCACCTAGCCAGGGGTGACAGCAGGTGACTTGGAAAAAGAAAATTAAAGTGAAACTGAATGTTTTTCTGGTTTGTTGGTTGGGTCTCACTGTTTCTCAGGGTATGAAGATATTGCTCCACCTCTTCTGCACCTTCACAAGTATCTCCCTGCTGCTCTCCTCTCTCTTTTTTCTTAAGTCAAGTTGAGTTTATTTGTATAAAAGGTAGAGGTGAAGATCATAAAATAAAAAATAAAGCCTTACCCAAAAAGGTCGTCCTTCTCTGTTAACAAACAAGTTGTACAGTTTGCACTTCTCTAAACGTCTCTGGTAAAGAAAGCTTATAGAAGAAATTTTGGGAAAAAATCCATGGGGCAGTGGAGGGTAATAATTATTGATGCACACATTCTGTTTGTATGACTGTATGACTTGCCATTGTTTCAGTGTCAGTTTCCTTAAAAAAACAGATATACTAATTATGCTCTAACATTTGTTTTCTGAGAGCATCATTGTTGCAGTTTATCCTGGTACATCCCTGTTCTGAGTCCAGATGTATAAAACTCTGTAGATTAATGACTAAACTGTGTGTGCGCACAAAGCCAGAAATATGCATATTCATTCCTTCTGTCAGATGTATTAAGCCGTGTGTACGCATGGTTCTGTTTTAATAATTCTCAGCCTTGGTGTAATTTTGTTGCACAAGCCTAATGCCCACTCTCACAATCAGCCATAAATGGAGGCTGACAAACCCCTAATTAGCTCATTTCTATATAAATACCTGTTGCTGATCATTCTTTTTTTTTTTTTTAGACATGGCAGCTAAAAGGACAGCAGTGTCCCTTAATCATACTGACTATTAACAAATCACACATGTGCCACTAAATAAATCCACCCATCAATCCATCTGTATTATGTGTGACACAGTGCACCATTCTCACTCATAAATAATGATAAAAAAAAAAAAACATAAATAGGCTTGTAAAAAATCATACATGCACAATGAAATTGGATATTAAGGATACTTAGTTTATTGAAATAATGAAGTTACAATAATGTCAGGTAAATTTCCACTTATATGTTATTTTCTGCCACTTTTCCTCCAGCCTCCAGCCAAATTTCTGTGTACGCATGGTGTGAAGTCTGTGGGGTGGTATGCACATTCTAATAATAATAACAACAACAACAACAACAACAACAATAATAATAATAATAATAATACATTTTATTTGTAATGCACTTTACGTTTAAAAAAATCTCACCACACCCTCTTTTTTATAAGTTCTGATTTCTGTGTAGAAAACAGCACATGCATGCTTCTGCAGCGTTTGTACATCTGCCCCCTGGTTATTTTTCCCCTCATATGCCACATACATTTTCAACTAAGTGTAAACTGCAAAAAGCAGCATGGAGAAGCTGTAGAAATTAGATCTTACTAGTAGCACAGTGGGAATGGAGCTTTTAACAGCTTGACAAAGAACTGTGACTGTAGTCAAGAATGCTTGTATTCTCCCCATGTCCTCCAACACATGGGAGGACCATGACTGTATTTTGGGAAAATGATCAGCTGTGACGTTTCATGAATACTCCAATGTGATGTACCAGCCAAAATATGATGTGCATGAGAGTGCCAGTTTTGTAGATTCCAGCTGTGGGAGTTTAGGACCAGTCAGACCGCCCCATACCTGCTGTGTTCATGCTGCCATGCTCTCATGTTTTGGCCTCAAGGACACCAAGTGCATTGATCACTTCCTGTTACTGGTTTGCCATGGCCACATACAATAACCAAGCTGCAACAATAAAATCAATCCCTAAAACAATTTACATGGAGTAGCTTACAATTTCTCCTCCACCACAAATCAAAAGACACTAAAAACAAAAGATAAAAGCAAAGGACCAATTACAGCTGTTTATTTTGTTGTTCTACAGCGATGCAAGACATAGAGCTGAATGAATAAATACATGCACTGGGGAAAAAAAATATTGTATTCATAAGGCATGTAGGCCTGATTAGAAACAACAAGAAACAAACAAATTTTTTTTTTTTTTGATATTGTTATATGTTCTCCTCGTGCTGAACGTTTGTTAATGAATGACGAGAGCAGCCACTGTAGCTACTTTACATATAGGCTAACATCATTTTATAAGGTATGATCCCAAACATCAAATGGAGCAAAGGCAGACCATATAGCACTCAGGCATACCACGTTTTTAAACAAAAAAGTGTTTTCAGCTTGTTTGCCTGAAGAAAACCTGTAATGCTCACTTGCCCCTTTTTGGATTGTCGTTGTCCAGTGAGCGCGTACAATATATTCTCCCTTTTGATGTGTGCACATCACAACTTGTTCAATACATTTTGTAATAAAAGAAATGGGAAACAAAAGAAGTAGCAGGTCCACTTTTTGTTTGTTTGTTTGTTTGTTTGTTTGTTTCACTGGCTCCCAGTGAAAACACGCTGTAAATTCTGTAAATATCCGATTTACTGGCCATCTGTAGAAAAATATTATACAGCTTTTTGTTTTATTCTTGGTAGATAGAATATGTACCGATCCGAGGGTATATGCGCATTCAATTTGTTTGCTTTTGATTGCGTGCTGCTCGCGGTACACGAGTCATTACGGTAAAAGGAGCTCCCGCAGGTTCAGAAGGAGGCGCGTCCCCGTTTCCATCTGACAGACATGAGACAGGATGGCTAGCTGAACTCCTGCCGGTCCTCTCACTAGTTCGCCAGCCATAACACTTAATAAACCAGCCGGCCGTCGGTGAGCCATGCCGAGCACGGCAGACATGACGATGTTTCACTCTCAGTTGTCCTCCATCATGGAGAAACTAGTTATTTCCGCCATTACAGAGATCAACAAACTAATGGTCGATTACTGTGCCCTGCTGCGTTTGGAGCTGAACCGAGAAAAGCTCGATAATGGCATGCTAAGGAAGAAACTGAGACTGGTCCTAACTAACGCAGACCAGGGAGTACACTTCACCACTGGCGAATTACTTGACGAGTGTCAAAACGCCGCAGAAAACGGTAAGCTGTGTGTGCCGGGCGATGAAGGCTGGGACAGGCATTCACAATGTGCCATGCTTCCATTGTCGGACACCCCACTCCCTCCGTTGTCCTGCAAGCTTCTTTCCCCTTCTCTTGCAAAATCTGGACCGCGATTCCTCACGAATGTCTGGCAGTAAACATGTTAATATGTTTGCAGTGTTTTGCTGTGATGTACGTATCAGTTTAATCCGGCTCTCATGCATAAAGCCATGTACCTGTGGGCGAAATACATCCCTAGATTCTCATTTGACAAGAAGTCACTGCACCGATGAAGTCCCTTTCCAACGCACTTCAGCTTTCTGTGTGGGACATTTGAGCTTCAGATCAGTTGAATATCGAGCATTCTGATGTGTGGATGGTTTTGCATATTGATAAAATGACGAATCAATCGTGGCAGATTGTTGTGGTTATAATACCAGGATGTGAAAGCCGCACAAAGCTCAAGAAGAACCTCTGTGGTGAGATGGGTATTTGCAGAACTGTACTCCTTATCTGTGTCAGTATCCCAGGTGACCATGAGGGGGGCTTGCAGGGGCCCCGAGCAAAACATAGAGACGTTTTATTTCACTGTAATTTAACTCATTAGAATTGTACAACATAAGAATAGATGAGATGATGTCTCTGCCAAATTACAGGAAGCAACAGAGCAGGACTCCAGCTGTACTCTGGTCAGAGGGAGAGCATTGCCGGATGGAAAGATGGAGCACAAACCACAGAGGCCGAGGTGTGTGTCTCGAGGCCCTTCATCCAGACTCTTCACACTTGATTGGTTCAGCCTTCAATCACTTAAGTACAGAATAGCCAGTTTTCCAAAGGTAAATCACACAATCTTAAAGGAGCATACCAGTGAAATTGGATGTTTGGCCCATTTACTACTATTTACCTACGTGCAATTTTCCCTGCTATCCAGAAGCCATTGAACTGATAATTAGCCGTGCAAAACAAGTGATTCCACAGGTACTACTTGCTGGCAGAGAGACCATTTCACTGCACCCAATTTCAAGTCGTGAAAACACAACAGTGCTGCTGCTTTTATGAAAACTAATGTGGACGACTTTATTACGGTGATGGAATACTGGTGTGAAGAAAGTTTGAAGTCTCTGAAAGTTCATTTTCATATCGTAGTGGAATGAGTGGAAACCAGTGGCTGGCTAAAAGGGAGGAGAAATGTATGGGATAAGTTTTGCAGATATTACACTAAACATGCACTATTGCATGGTTCCTTAATGGGGAATTACGTAATGTACACCCTTTATCAACTTCTGCCAGCCACTAGTGGGAACCTGTCTCTGTAATTGCTGAGTCATTGATATTGATCGACAGTCCACTCCGTGTCTGCTGTGGTAATTTTGTGGTGTGGGGCAGTAGAAATCTCACTTATCTCACCTTTATAATGCTTTGTCGTTGTGTTGAACAGGAAGCCCTGAGGCTGGCAGACTGCAAGACTGAAGCAGTTATCGTCAAACATGAGCAAGTCCATGAGGAGGCAGCTGCTGACGGACAACTGCAACTCAAAGGTTAACACACAGAGAGATAGATAGATAAATAGATAGATAGATAGATAGATAGAATAGGAATGACCTGCCTCTGCACATTAAACAGGCCTCTTCGCTGTCTGTATGGCTGTTATTTTACTCGTTTTACGTCTTTTACCTTGTTTTATTTGTTTTTTTTGGGGTTTTTTTGTATTTTTTTATGCCTCTTGTGAGCTGTGTCTTTTATGCCTCTTATTTGTTTTTCTGTACAGCACTTTGGTTCATGGTGGTTGTTTTAAAGTTCTTTATAAATAAAGTTGGACTGGACTGGAGATAGATAGATAGATAGATAGATAGATAGATAGATAGATAGATATAAAAAGAATTAGGGAAGTTCTTGTATTACAGCAGCAGGTGCACACTCTACAGGGGCAATAATAGACTACACAAAATATACCTATCAACACTAGGAGAGAAATGTATCTTTATTAATTTTGTAATTTGTTGTTTTATTTTTCTAGAGTAGCTCAATACAGTGAGTATAACAGAAGACCTTTGCATACCCTATGAGAGTAATTAAAAATGAAATATACCAAAGTACATCTATAGAGCTTTAGAACCTTTGCCTAGGCTATATGTATAATGAAATATATCTGCAGAATCAATAGAATATGTGTATAGAGAATAGGCGCATACACGTAATGGAATTTTTATTTTTATAATGTACAGCTGCATCACTGATGATCATGATTATGATGATGACGACTGTGATCGTGACCTCAGACGACCTTTGTCTCTGCCCGCAGCTCCTGCACTCTCCCCCGGCTCTCCTCTGGTATCCCAGCAACAGGATGCAGCTGAGCCAGGTACCAGCTCGCCGACGGGGTGGCAGTTCTGCAGTCAACCTCCAGAGGGCAGCACAGAGCAGAGCACAAGCTTCAAGCAGGCTGTTGACATGGAGCAGCAGCTCAGCCTCTCCCCAGCTGCAGGCCAGCTCACTGATGTGGAGCTCCACATTAAGAGGGAGGCAGAGAGCCCTGACCTGTCTGCATCTCCAGGTGTGGATTTGGATAATGGGTTTGAGTTCCAGCCAGGGATGCTGAGTCAAATGTACCCCGATTCCCTGCCTGACACCCCTGTGTTGGCATATTACAACTTTTCACTTGCATCAAAATCACAGCACACCTCAGCACCAGGAGACCCCCCTGACATGTCACTCTATGAACAATACTCAGCAGACGGAGACGCCTCAGGCCACAGCAGCAGCCAGACAGGAAGTAGGCCGCATTGCAGCAGGGAACCTTATCTCATGGCCTCTCGAGCCAGCGAGTGTATCAAATACGTATGCGAGGACTGTGGGAAGGGCTTCCCCTTCCTGAGTGTGATGAAGCGCCACCGGCTGACCCACACGGGGGAGAGGACACAGCACTGCGGACAGTGTGGGATGAGCTTCATCAGGCGGAGCCACCTCCGGCGCCACGAGCTGCTGCACTCAGGCCTCCGTCCCTTCGCCTGCCAGCTCTGCGGCCGCCAGTTTTCACGCAGGGCCCACCTCAACACACACATGAAAACCCACCGCAGGTGAAGAGGACACAATGTTTTGTGCCTGTGCCCGTGAGACAGAGACAGACAGACAGAGTGACAGAGAAATAGTGAGAGAGGTTATAGGACAGCAAGTTAATTCGGGAAGATCAATCCAGTTTTTCCTTCTGATAATTCCCTAGCCAAAAAACCTCTGCTTCATAAAACCTTGTTTGAGTATGTCTTTGGCACCTACTCTGTGTTCTCCACTTCATTAAAGCAAGTTACATCTTTGTCTTTTTAACCCTTTGAAACCTGAAATTGGTCAAACATGACAAGAAAACCCAAGAAATATTGTAAAAGAAAGAAGAAAGAAAAAAGAAAATTAGCAGAGCTAAAATGAGCAGGAAATGTGTATCAAAGAGTTAAACATAAAAACAAGAATACAAAACAATAGCTGTCAGATTTGATGTTCACAATAGAGGGGGGCCAGTATCTCATTTAGGTTTCCTGTTCAGTAAATTGGCACTAGTAGACCCACATCTAGTGTACTGACTGTCTAAGTTGCTTTTGACTGAGATTATTAATCCACATGTTTCTGCAGTGGACGTTAGTAACATCAGCAGACACAGCTAAGCATAAACCACAGGTTATAGCTACAGAAAGAAATTTGTTACATAATTTTATTAATGTTTATGAATTACATCAAGTGATAGTATGCATTTTTAAAATGCCATACCTGAGTCATTTCACAAAGTATACATTTCAGTGAGTGTCCACAGACCTTTTGCACAGCAGCCACTCTGACATGAAATAGCAGGTAATCTCAGGTGTCACTGGTGATGTTAATTCAGGTTCTGTTCTCTCCTCGGAGAAACACCAAAGTGAAGCAGAACCTGCATTAGTGTCACTAACAGCTGTGTTTACCTGCCATTTCATGTCCAAATGGCTGCTGTGAAAAAGGTGCATTACAAACCAACTGGTTTTCTTTGTTTCCATACGTCAGACACATGTTAGTTTTTTCTTTTGATACAGCTGTCCGCCTGAGCACACATGAATGATTATTATGGCAGGTCTAAAACAGATCTTATGGAGTGAGTGAATGTGAACAAAAAAATAAAGTTTCTCTTAACTGCAGCCATGTTTCTGCACAGTTGCGGGGTCCCAACGAGTTCCAGTATATAAGCAAACGTGATCCAAAAAAGTCTGCCTTACACTCAGTGTCCACTTTATCAGCTCCACCTGTACAATCTAATGCAGTTCAGTGCCATAAATTCTACCTTTTAGCAAAGTTTATAATGTTCAGTTTTGGTGACATTGTGGAGAATGTGTACATTTAATTCTATGTTTGTTATTGAGGTTGTAGTTTGCAGAGGTCTTAACTTGGACTACATTATATTGAGGGGTGTTTCTAATTTTTTCTCCTCCCTATTTATAAACATGAGGGGGGCAGAATATCAGAAACACCCCTCAGTAAAATGCAGTCCAGTACAACAGCAGCACTAACTATGACATAGAAGTGAATGAACACCTCTATTACTGTGACGACAAGAAAACCTGAGCATTTCAGGCAGCAGAAAAGTAAACTTAACCATCACCTACTAACATTATGTGTTGGATGGTTCTCCCTGTTGCTCATACAGTTCTTTTATCTGTTTTGTGCATTTTAGATAATACACTGTTTATAGATTGTTGTGCTTCAATTTTCCAAATTAATAAATGCAGTTAGAATTAATTACTACTTCCATGTGTTTTCCCTGTCAACTGACATCTTTATTTTTTTTGTGATAATGTCCCTCTAAAAGTTGCTTTAGGATTAAAACACTCACTTTTCATAAGGGTAGCCTAATATAGATGCCTTGCAGAGTTGGAGAAATATAGAAAGAGCAGTGAAAACCACAAATCCACATGGCACTGGCAAGCATGTACATGCATTATTACAGTTTGAATAGGAGCTCATATGGCACCCCTATTGTTCCCGTCTTGCTTGGGACCTGGACGTTGACTTATCAGTGCATTTGTGTGCGTTCCACTTGGCCCCGCGACAGATCTCAGCAGAACGGGCGGAGAGAGAGAGAGAGAGAGAGAGAGGCAGCTCAGTGCATGACATACAGAGACTGGGGCACGGAAATATATAAGGTAAGTTACTGTGCTGCGGGTTTCTCTTAACAATATTTATCTGTAGATTACCTGGGGGCTCAAAAAGTTGGCCAAGGCGGCACAGATTGTGGTGACGTGTGTTTTGACATGTGGTGACAAAGTTTGTATAGTTCTGAATGTTTCCACAATGGAAAAGGGACAGCATTTAGCTCTCAGTATTAAATTATCACATGTTCATGTGATCTTGTATTTTATGATAATTGCATATAAAAATATGTTAAAGGCAAGTTGTAGCAGTGTGTTTTCACAGTGAGCAGCCATGTGCCGTTACGCGTTGGGACAGATAATCTAAACTAATCTGGATTACAGTCATCTCCACCTGGCGCCTTATGTCTGCTGTTTTCAAGCCTTTCTGGTTAAAAGTGGACAAAATAAACTATTGGCATGTTAGGAGCCAGTTCTTGCCTATCTGAAGGTTAGTGTCACTGTGTCTTTCACAAGAGGAAGGTGTGAAGGAGTATGCATCATCCTCTGTGATGCTTCAAAGTGGCTCAGCCTGCTCATTTTACAGCATTCCTAGGTTTTGCTTTTTTCCTGTCAGGAAAACCTAAATCACCTCAAGGAGGGATTAGAGGAACAGAAAAGTGAGCAAGACGGGGACGGAGACGACTTTCTCCAAGGAAGAGCCCTTGAGTGGAACCAGCACCCTCTGATTTTCCTGGAGAGCTGGAGGAAAGAAGCATGTCAGGGTGCAAGAGCGGGACCAGGCTGCGCTACAGGCTGACGCTGGCCTCGGGGATGCTGGAGTGTTTGTGCTTTGCAGGTGTGGTGTTTGGATATGCCTCGCTGGTGTTTGTGCTGAAGGAGGATGGTTACTTCAGTCAGTTGTGTATCAACATAACTGGTACCAATGACACACTGTCCAGGACAGGTAAGAAACTTGGTGTGGGATGGGATGCTCATGCTTTCCTCAGTATGAATGCTGGGTACACCTCAGGTGTGACTGCAGTTGCCTCTGCCCCATCCCTTTTTGTTTTCATGCCTTTATCAAGTTGAAATACATAGACCTACATATAGTACATACCCCAGAGAAAATGTGTGAGCTAACTGAAAGCAGCTGGGGCAACTGCTAAAGCCACAAGCTTCACAGTGAAAGAATCATTTGATAATCAGTTTGCAGAAGAATACCCAACCTTAATGACAAAAAAAGATGCACCATAAAACTTTAAATTTTGACTCAAGCAGAAAATTTCTTCATTTAAAAGCATGAACTTTGTTCCAGTGGAATGCTCCTTTAAAGACAGGATGTGGCTATTGAAGCTGCAATTCAATAGCCAGTGTCCATATTTGAAAGGCATTATAATAATTTACCATAATAATAGAGAGTCAGAGTTAGTCGAGGTGAGGTTAATGCCGTTTGTGATCTGACATGTTGGAATTAAAAAGTACACAGCTCCACATAAAAATAATAATAATAATAAAACCACTAGAACACAGTAACATCAGAGTAAACAGTCCCATCTTATCACAGGGGTAACTGATAAATGGCATTATGTACACTGTACATCTGTTATGTTATAAAGGAACCATAAAAAAGTAAAAACCTTTCAAATCAATGAATGAATAAATAAAATTGCCAGTCATGTGTAGAGACAACCCTGTGTCATAGCAGTTTGTGCAACAGTCACAAAATTTAAATTTAGAGACTTGCATCTCTGGACATCAGTTGTCCATTTGGTTGTCGATAGAATTGTATAACCACTAATAACTAAGGCTGTAACAGTTAATTCACTGCATCAATGCATCCATTAGAAACTCTGACAACTGAAATGCACTGATCCGCTAAAAGAAAGAAACAGAATAAATTGTTCTGACTTCAGCCTGAATCTATATGACATGTTCTGAATCAAATTATTAACAATTCTTAAAGAAAAGTCTTAACATGGTGATCTAATAGAATAATGTGAATTGCAACTCTTTTTGGCAATAAGAATAAACAACACTGTAGTATTAATGCAGTAGTAATGTCTGATTTTTTTTCACATTTCAGAAGAAATTTTCCAATCCTATTTTCCTAAGAAACTTTCCTGTCTTTCTCCACTATTGCTACTGAATAAAGCAGAAATGCCGAAAAATGGCTAGAAGTACTGTTGACTCAAATCATGGTTGACAAAGTAAAATCAAACTGAATCATTTCACAAAAAAAAAAAAAAAAAAAATGCTCTAAAATTAAATGCACTAGTTAAGCCAGGGATTCTCACACCCATTACCAGCACAGCAGTGGAGTAAGTGGATTTAGCGGAGGAAATTGATTTAAAAAGTCTATGTGAGTGAACGTTGTTGAGTTAAGCACACACCAGCTGCTGCCTGGATCACTGTCAGATTGTACTCTTGTCAAGTCCTGGACTGGTTCACATGACACGAGCACCAGCCAGCCTGCTCCCAGTGAATTCAAACACGCTTGAACAGGAGGATCATATGCCTTGACTGAGCCACCATCAGGTCAGGATGGTCCAGTCAAGCTCCGAGTCCGTGGTGGAAATATGAACAAGGCAGGGGTGCTCTTTGAGAAGTTTTCACCCTCAGTCTGGACGTGATCCTGCGAAGGATAAAGACCAAACTGATGGCTGATTCAACATATTATAGCTTGAGTGATAATGATAAAGAGGGGAAACTGAATTATGGCTCCCATGTTGTTAAAAGCCACTGGTCCCTCTGTCTCGCTCTCTGTCCTGCAGACTGTAGCGGCCAGGATGAGCAGTTCTCTCTGGTCTTCACCATCGCCTCCTTCCTCAACAACTTCCTGTGTCTGCTCAATGGTTACCTGTTCGATCGCTGTGGCACCATGGCAACCAGACTGCTGGCAGTGTGAGTTCAGTTCAGGTCTATTCATTAATTCTAATCTATTCATTTTTCTCCGGGATATTCTCTTTAGCCAAATTACATTTCATTACTGTTGTTGCCCTGAGCTGTTGATTCACTATAAGCTTAATTTGTAACCCAAATGTCAAACGAAGCACTGAAACAAATGAATTTGTACTTGTGGCCACAACTTTGTGTTTGTAAATCTTCACATGATATGAGTAGAAAAAGCAGCTGGCAAACAGTCCCATCATATGTTATTGTTCATCGCACGCTGGTCATAAAGCATCACGGCCAAATTATCAGGATGCAGTTCAGTTATTTCTACAGTTTACAGTTAGGACTACATGCATTAAGTTGAGGTTTACAGAGATAAAAAGTAGGGAGTGTCTGACAGAAGCTGAGAGATTACGTTCAAATACAACACCACTGATGTGAAGAAACCTCCTTAACAGCCTCCTATTGAGAAATAAGGCCACTGGGCTGAAGGGCACACCCGTGAAATGCCAGCCAGACAAATAAATAAATAAATAAGACAAAACGATATAACATACAATTTTACTTTGCGAAATAGTGTTTTCCCAATTGCTATGTAAATCTTTAGAATGCAGCATTTACAGGATTTATTGATTAATGAACAGGGGAGTGATGGATAGCCATTGTAAATACGGTCTTCTTTCTTTCTCTAGATCTTTGTACACCACTGGAACCCTCCTGGTGGCGTTCTCCAGTGCAGGTACACGCACATCACACTGAAGATGTGGCGATTGATCTCAAAATGGGGTCAAAACCATGTGTTCATTTTTCACCTGGTTTGAAGCACAGAAAAATTTGACGGTGTTCAACTTGTGATTTACCTCCCACTGTTGTGTAGCGTACTCTGTGCTGCTCTTCCCTGCCTTGTCCTGCATCGCTGTGGGAGGGATTCTGCTCCTTCTGACCAACATGCAGGTGGGAAACCTGTTCCCCGCCCATCGCTCCACCGTCATCACCCTCTACAGCGGTGCCTTTGACTCCTCCTCAGCTGTCTTTCTCATCATGAAGGTGAGATGTGGCTCGTCCAATTCAGATCTTCTCTCCTCCTCAACAATCACTTGAGGACATTGCATTAGACTGTGAAAGACAGCATGTACCGATTGATCTGGGCCACTCCTGTAGTGTGGCCTCCTCTGGCCAAAACACGACAATAATCTATAACACTCAATGCTTAATCGAACATAGTCACCATAATAACAAGTGGAAATATTATGGCATTTGATCACTGCATGACTGGAGACAGATCCAACTTGTGACCTTCCAAAAAATTAAAGTTACCAGCCATAGGTATGGTATTTTGAGTAAAGGTATTATAGGTCTATGTACAAGATAGGTAAGTTTTGTGTTTTTGTACCCATGTTTACTGCTAGGGGTCTGACTCATTTACCCATTTATCCATCTGTATGTGTAATCAAGAGTTTTCCCCTGCATTCCAGGTACTGCATGAACAGGGAGTCTCTCTCCATGCCTCCTTCTTGTTTTTGTCCATCTGTAGCATCATACACCTTCTCCGGACCTTCCTGCTGATGCCAAGAGGCCACATTCCCTACCATCCGTCAGAGTACTATACCTACGGGTGAGAATGATGCTACCCCTCAACCCTCTTGAAGATCAGCCTTGTCTTTTGTCTGCCCTTCATGCAGTTCAGGATCAATCAGTGAACTTGAGGTGCACTACAACTGAAAACCACACTTGATGACCCTGAGCCTTCACTCTTCCTGCTGTTGCAGATTCAGTTTTAAAAAGGCCAACACTTACAACGTGGAGGAGCTGGAGAGGATGAGGGCTGGAGCCATGGCGCGAGATTTGCAGGAGAGCAGTCAGCAGATGGACAGCACTGTCCCACCACCTCAGGATGGCTCAGAGGCCCAGGACTCAGTGAAAGGTATCATTATGGGTCAGGGTTAATGCTGTTTCATCAGTCAGGTGTGGAACAGTGAGCTTGGAAAATGACAGTCTAGGTGTTATATGCCTATGAAGTATATGTCAGTGCACACACACACACATACGCCCTCTGTCCAGTCAGTTTCCGGAGCTGTGTGCTGTCCTGGTTCTTCCTGTGGCACCTGCTGTGGCTGTCCATCATGCAGCTGAGGCACTACCTCTTCATCGGCACCCTAAACCCCATGCTCAACCGGCTGGCCAACAAAGACCCCGCTCTGGGTAACACATTCAAACCATTTACCTTCTTTGCTTAGTAATATGTGACTGTATTTTGAAGCCTTCTCCTAATTCTCTCCCATAACTCTGCTTTTCCTCTTCGTCTCCCTTTCTGACCCTCCGTCTTTCTCTGGTTGCCTAGTGAGTCAGTACACCAATGCGTTTGCCTTCACCCAGCTGTGTGGAGTGCTGTGTGCTCCCTGGAACGGCCTCATCATGGACCGACACAAGGGCAAGCCTCTGGCTCCAGGTAAATCCATGAGTGGTGGATCAGATTGGTGTGGATCAAAGATCTGACTCATTCTCTTCCAACCATCTTGATTATCTCCTCCTGCAGGGGAGACGGAGCAAGATGCAGACCTGCAGTCCTCCTCCCTCTCCCTGTTCCTCACCTCCCTCCAGTGCCTGCTGTTCTCTGTGAGCGCCTCCACTCCTCTCCTCCCGCTTCAGTACCTCACCTTCATCCTTCAGGTCCTTAATCGCTCCTTCCTTTACGGGGGCAATGCAGCCTTCATCAGTATTGCGTGAGTGCCACACACCAAACAAAACAATGCACACAGTTAGAAATTAGAACTCGCTAAGAGCTAGTGAACTTTGTTTTTGGTGGAGAAATCAATAACACACATCTGGCTCTCTCTGTCTCCGTCTCTCTCTCTGTCTCTCAGTTTTCCTGCATATCACTTTGGGAAGCTCTATGGCCTGATGATGTGTCTGTCAGCTGTCTTCTCTCTGCTCCAATACCCCTGTTTCGCCCTGGTCCAAGGAGCCTTGGGTGGCGACCCCCTTTTTGTAAGTGTCTCAGGCAAGGATCAAGACAACACAAGTGTTGGACAAATGAAACTTGTAGGACATCAAATCCAAGATAGTCAAGTTCATACTTGAATGCTTGTGAGAAACATACCTAACAGCATAATTACAGTGCAATCGCAGACATGATCAGTGAAGATTCTGTCAGGGTGTAGTACAGATTATTTATTAACATGATGCATCATTCTTGCAGTCAGTCTCGGGCTTCACACACATTTTTGATTAGTCAATCTGATGCAAACTTGGCTGGCCAAAGAACATTCAGGATCTTTATCTACTTTTCTTGTGATCGGTTGTTTTTTAATCATATCTTGGCTATACTAAGACAGATTCATCAGGGAGATCACAAGAACACATTTTTAGAAAGACTCAAGATCAGTAAGATTCATTCAGTCAGAATGTATATTGTTTTTTCATTCAAAAACCAGACATCCTTTACCCAAAAAATGTAGTATCGTTTCTCTAAGGTAATGCTTGCCAGACCTATACTGAACAATGTTTAGGTGTTGCCACTAGGAGGCTCCACAGTCTTATTTATGAAATAAGTAAGACAGTGGTTGATATACCAGGCCTGTCATACTGAGCCCTCTGCCCTAGCAAGGGTCTGGCAGCATCTGAGTGAAAGCTGTCTTTTTTTTTTTTGTTTCAGTTCAGGTTTAGATGTACATTTTGAAAGGAGTTACTTGAAAATGGAATGACCCCAAGTGTGACACAAACTAACTCCGTTTTGATCTATTGCAGGTGGACGTTGCCCTGACTCTTCTCACTCTGCTGGTGTTCATCCATCCCATCTACATCTTCATTCACTGCAGGAAAGTAGCCCAACAGCGCAAGGAAACAGATACTGTAGCCACTGTCAGCTCGACATTTCCCAAAGCCAGGCTATAAAGAGGGGAGTCTTGTTAACAAAAAGAAAAACACCAATTATCATTTCAGCTATAAATGCTTGTATTGGAAAAAGAAACTTTTCACTGGTCTTCCTCATGTCAAAAGGGATGCATAAAAAAATGTTTTTTGTACTCTTGTCAAGTCCTGGACTATCTTTTTTTATGTGTTTTGTATAAAGAAATAGTGATAACTTTTACATTACAGGGTTTTGTACAACATTTTTGTAATTTATCTGGCATGGTTTTTAACACTTGTAAGACTAGTAACATTTTCAGTGCTTTGTATAAAATCCAAAATGTTTTCAATAAAAATTATATATATATATATATATATATATATATATATATCTCAAATAAATATCTATGGACTGCCTTTCCTATGACTGATCAGTCAACCTCACTAATTAACAGGCAGGTAGATTACTGAGGAGGAAGTGTGTATACTCTCCTGTAAACTATATTTCAATGACTATTTAGCTAGATAGGTGGGCATACTGTAAATTGCCAAAAGAGGGATATATGCTGCATATCTGTGTATACCCTCCACTAAATCACTGCATATAATGTATTCTTAAGATTGATATCCAGACTGCTAGTCCCATATTACAATATGCCAGTATGTCTACAGTCTCATGTACCTTTTTGAGACAAAACTCAGGTATCAAAGCATAAAATGATGTTATTTATGAGTGTCTGTCCTGTGCTCAGCTGACAAGGCTGAAACACATCAAGCACATGACTGTGCAAACTTAAATTTCCACTTCTTACATTTTAGTGAGTATACCATTTACATGCACTGCTGTAAATACATAATCAAATTAACTGATGGTCAAAATATATCAGTATAACTTTTATTGAAAAAGTATGTTTGACAGAGGTATTTTTTACAATACAGTATGACACAGGAGAAAAAAAACTTAATATACTCTACAGATGTTGTGTATATGAATATGAATCTGCAATATCTATGAGAACATCATAGTCTATGACAACACTAATATTGTTAAGGCTGCACAATGGAGTATTGAAAAAACAATACAGTGATTTGCAAATGTTAAAATTTCAGACTTCACTTGACTTCTGAAAAAATAAAATGACATTGATGTAAACCAATATTAGCCAAGAGGAGAAGACATTTCTTTATATTCCAACTGGGGCGGCAAGGCTGGGTCACCACAAGCGGTTACATCTCACCTTCCGTTTCGTAAGAGCCCATTTTCATCTTATATCATTCAACTCAGTTACACAGTCAAGTTTTATCACCTTAGTGACACATCGAAAGTTTACATTTCCTCCCTAAAAGTCACAGAGCAGCATTAAGCACCCTAATATTTAGTCTTTGGAGTTTTCTTTAATAAATCTATTGTTGATTCATAACACATACAATGATAATATAAGAGAGAAAGCACCTTGTAGGAGTTTTAACAGTATTTCCATAATGATTTTTTAAAATCTACCTTTCAGACAAAAATGATCTACAAGCATATATAAAGAGCCACTATCATGTATATCATGTATTTACTGTTCAGATGTTCAGATAACAAAAAAAGTTATCCGCCTACTATAGGACAAAGAGGTAAGGCATCAGGTGCGCAAGGTACTTCATACACACTGAACACAGTTACATGGGGGACAGCAGTACAAAAGCACAATCTACATGAGATAGTGTACATTTTGCTCCTGAGAAAGCACAGAATATGAGATGACACTTTATTAAACATAATAACCTCTCTTGTACAAATGTCCTCACAAGTATAGAGAGATTACAAAAGTCAACCAAAGTGTGAACATTTTGCTGATCCTCATTTTTTCAAGGGTTTAATTAGGTTGGGGCTTGGATTTGGGATTGGGGTGTGGCGAAATGGGTACAACATCATGCTGTAGCTCTATTGCCCAATCTTTACACTTTATATTAGCAAAGGCCCCAGATAACGCTTTGCGCTGAATTGCTGGTATATCTGGAAATTAAAACTAAAATGAAATCAAAGCCAAACCGAGGCCTAAAAATTGAGGTACAAACCAAATCATGAACATGGTGAACCATTACACGCCTAGTTTAGAGTTTGAATTAGTATGAAGGGGAGGGTTAGGGATAGACATGTAGTTGAGAAGGTTGAGGTTAGCGGTTAGAGAATGAATGTAGTCCACGGATAGTCATAGTCACAAGCTAAGCAATACAAAACCTGTATGTCTGTGAGGGATGCTCTCAAGTCTTCTTTTATAGCTTGTCATCGTTCCTAAATGCAGTTTGCCCAATGTCAGTGTGGTTGTGATGTAGAAACAAGACTACATCTAAACTCTCTGGTGGAATGTTGGCCCTCTTCCTGTAAGAGGCCCCTCCTTCCTCCTGGACAAAGTCCTGTGCAGCACTACCTGCTACTGCCGGGGCAGCCAGGTAGGCCCGCGCTACTGTGGCTAGCAGTGGGAACTGCACAGCCTTGGTCCTCCACCACTGCAGGGGCTCCACTCCCAAGGAGGCCCCCTTGTCAGCTCTGAAAACAGACATCTCCATGTCCACAGACTCCTCCACAGAGCTCTGCCTGCTCTGTGGAGCCGAGCAGAACAGGTCCCCCAGTAGAAACTCCATACCGGAGAGTCCTGCTTGAGAGCCCGGACTTCCCAATTCATTCTCCTCTGCCTCCCCTGCGTCACTCTCCTCATCTTCGACATCGTCAAGTTCTCTGAAGTTGATAGGGGGGGTGTCTTTGAGCCGTTTGCTCCTGCGCAGGAAGTCACTCTCTGACTCTGGTGACAGTGGGGAGGGACTTCTCTTGCCGTGGCTTTGCTTCTTAGTTTGGCTGCGCCTCTTGTCCTCCTTCACTATCCTGACTGCCTCCTTCTTCAGCCACTCAAAAGTGGCTATCTGCTCCTTGAAAATGATCAAACCAATTACAGATTTAGTTTGCACAATTCTTGAGGGTGATTATATCATTTCCATTGCTTGAGGCACTATCAAATCTATTCATAGAGACTGATAGAGGGGACAAAGACAAACTTGCATGAAGACATTTCTAGACACATTAAGGGCTCTTTTTTCATAAAGATGTGCTGCACAAATTGCAGTGGACCACTGGTGCAGTGAAATTTTGGTGAGGCACAGTAGTGGGTGTGATCTTATCAATCTGGCAGCACACTGCAATTTTTGTGCCCACCAATGCCCACCTGCTCAAACCAGGTCAATGGTGTGGCACACCTAGGTTGTGTGTCATTTTTGTCATTTCAGTTGGTGGGGGCGCTTCCAACTACACATCTCTGAGATCACAAAAACTGCTTTGGGTGTTATGCTTGTCCGTTTCACTTTGATATAAATTTCTCAAGATGGAGAAAATATTTCAATCCATTGTTTATGCATTTCTATCACATCTCACTTGTGAGTGGTTATATTATCATATAAACAAACAGCTAAACATCATGGGAAAGAAAGAGTAATGATATTGCATTTTTATTCTCACCAACAACTCAAAGATTAGTTATCCACACTGTTTTAAGGACCTATAAATAAAACATGCAAAGTGCCCCAAAGGGTCAAGGCAACAGGCCTTGCATTTGGGACACAATCAGGGAATAAAGGACAGCCTTACCTTTGAAGCAATGGCAATAATAAATGTTTCTCCTATATTAGACTTTACGAGGTTGTGGCGAGACACAAGCTTAGGTCTGTGACTTACCTTCATTTCCATAAATCCAAGCCCATGGAACTGGGGGTCGAGGGAGCATGCCACGCACAGAGCCCTGTTAACAACAGGGTTGTCATAGCAACTTGCTAAGTTCCGCCTCATCATCCTCTTCACTTCCTTCAAGATGGCTGATGAATCTCCTGACCGGGGTTTAAGGTGGCGGGAGAGGAGACCAGTGAGGATGGGCTTGACCAGGGAGAGTCGGGGGAAGGCCTCCTTGGTGAGAGTTCGACAAGCCACATCCAAAGGTTTGAGGACCAAGCAGAGATCCTCGATAACCCTCCAGTCAGAACGCTGGGGAGCCGTAGTGCCAGCTGGTGATGTGTTGGTGGCGGTGTTTGAGTAAGAGTTGACAGCTGATCTAGACTCTGAAGCAGTAGGATTGCTGGGGTCCTCTTTAACTAAGTTCTCTGTTTTTACCTCCCTTACAATATCACAGACCAGGTTTCGATGTTTTACGAGGGTGTTTAACAAATCGTAAAGCTTATTCCAGCTTGGCCGGCTGTGAGCCCAAGACTTCAGCTGAGCCTGTTCTTGCTTTGGAATAGTTTGCAACAGGCTCTGCATGTGGTACTGAGATCTGTTTGGAGTGAACATGTTTGAGAGAACACCCTGAAATAGGCTGAGGGTCTTGGAGATGACAGGGTGCGACATCACCTCCTCAATGCAGCCCTGCACAGCGCTTAAGAAACACGGGATGGATGGTAGCCCTTCACTAGAAGAATGAGCGTGTTCTAGACCATGTAGCTCGTCGGAAGACACAGAGTCCTCCCTCTCCAGAAATGTTGTTGAGTTGGGGTGGGGGCCATTGCCTGTGGTCTCCCCACTTTTCTCACTCCCCGTTACCTCCAACCTCATCTTTTCCCTTCCCTCCCCTCCCAGCACGACCAGATTGGGTTGGAAGATTCCCCACTCCTGGGCCATAACTTTCACTTGGGCCTCCACTGCTCCCAAACTGTGCTCTCCTGCTCCAGTCTCGGCCACTCTTTGAGTCGTCAGGGCCAAGTTATGAAAAGTAAAGTTAGCGTCTATGTAATGTGCCCAGAGCGTGACGTACCTCTCAGTGCCACTTTGCCATTTGTGGAACCAAATGTCTACACTCAAAGTGACAAAGTGAGGAACGTCCCTCCGAGAGCCGTGGGGTCGACCACGTCTCCGAGGCTCAAACTCGATAGGAGCAGTGTAGTCAGAAATGTCCTCATCTTCCTCACTCCCTGCTTTCCTCCGCAACAGCTGAGCCAACCTCTTCTTGCCTTTGGTGTGGTTTTCTTTCAGGAGGCTCTCCAGCAGGGACGCAGAGGGCAGCTCCTTGTAGGAGGGCAGCAGGGTGTGGAGCAGCTGTTTGAAGCCTTCCCCTTCCACTAAAGCTGGGGGATGGAGGTCTGCGATGATGAAGCTGGCAATGGCGTCAGTCACTTGAGTAGCCATGACATGTGGGAGCATGCCGACCAGACCACCGGTGAGGACTGGTGCCTGTGGTCTCTGACCTGTCCACAAACAGGACAAATCCCAAGTTAGCAGAGTGACAAGACATTTTCTCCAAAGCTAGTTCAAGCTGTAATTTGCACTACATGGCCATATGTCCTGTACATTGTATCCACTGTCAGGAGATACAGCGTATAGAATAACATTACTGTCTGGAGAAACTGAAAGCAAGGCTGTTTTTGTTTCTGAAACACTGCCATTATGGAGCTATAGTTTTCATTGGACAGCAGCGTTTTTACTTTGAAGCACTGTATAACTTATGAAATGCCAAAGAAAAACCTAAGAAAAAAATAAATAATAAAATAACTATAAATAAATGCTAACAGTGTAACATCACATAAAAACAAAACATTAGGCCTAAAATTTTGATCAGTAAAGGACCGATTTAAGTTTACCACAGTGTTGACAATGACATAAATGCAGTCCAGAAAATGTTTGAAGAATTGATTTATAATCAGAGTATATAAAATATCAAATTCACTAGCTGAATCTCTCCAGTCATGTCACCCCCAAGCCTTCTAGTACCAACTGCATTATAAAGCACTGATTTTAAAATCAGATTAAAAAGGCTAACAGACCCTGCAGTCTGGCTCCTTACTGTCCTCAAATGGTACATGGATGGCAAGATGATACTTTACATGAATCACAGTGGCACCAGACTGATGTAAAAAGCACTGCTGTTATCTCTGAATATTTCTTGTCACATGATTGCAAAAACATGTGGCCACATCTTCCTCTGCATGGTTTATTTCCATTAAAAAAAATAATAATAATAAAATAAATAAATAAATAAAAAAAATAAAAACAAAAAAAACACACACACAAAATGGGATACCAGTCATTATTATTTTGCTTGTTTTAATAAAATAAGATTGTTCCTGTCATATAACGTGACTGAGAATTCTGCATCAGAAATGTTAGAAACACATTTTCTTTACAAACAAAAAACCCATTATTATTATTATTGTTGTTGTTACTAGTGTTGTTGTGATTAATAATAATAATACTCATAATCATAATTATTATAATAACAATAATAATAAAGGTCAAGATATTGACCATTAAGGGATTTTCCCTTTTTTTCCCTTCTATTTTCCATTTAATTGTGTCTTAAAAGTTAAGAGGAGGTAGAAAGCAATAGTTACCGGTTGTCAGAGGACTCCGATCCTTGGCTCCGTCCCGCAGTTTGATGTGGTGCTTGGTGCCCAGGTGGTTCTGGATGTCGGTGGCTCCTCCTCCACAGCCCACACGGTCCCCACATAACTTACACACCGCAGTGTTCCGGTCCAGGGGCCGTCCGGTTGGGTCTGGCTCAAACCCAAAAAAGTGCCAGGGGCTGTTTCGGTTCACCTTGGGGTAGCTCAGCAGCTTCTCGGTTCCAGGAATAAAATCGTACTTTTCCATTTGATAATAACCAGGGGATGGGAATGCAATTAGGGAAGAGGAGATAGATGCGGAGGCAGAAGCCGGACCTGAATCACCAGCTGCATCTGAGTTGGACATGGTCGTCACGTCACTGATGATGGGCATGGGACTCTGTGATTGGCTGTTGTCTGACCACAGGGAGGAACTGCTGGGCTCTGGGAGGGTGACCACCTGGATGTCCTGGAGGATCCGCAGGATCATGTCCTTGTCTCCAAGTTCAAACTTCATACTGTCACCTGTGTCCAAAAAAAAAAAAAGGAAATGGAGAGTGTGTAGCAGTTTTAACTATGTATCTTTGAATTTTTGGGACCTTCTTTATTACAGTTAAAAAATAAAAACAAAAAAATTAAAAAGAAGAAATGCTCACTTTAAAATATAATATGAAAATCAGTGCATATTAGTAAATCTTGGTTAAAATAATTCTAATTGAGTTGCACAGAAAAAAGACATTTCATGACCTTTGCAAGTTTGTGCAACTTTAGAAGATATTTAGTTTCGGTAGTTCAGTTAAGAACTTTTATTTGCTGAACAGACTGGGACAAGACCAGTCTTGACAGAACTCACCTATCCCGAGGCCAAGCAGGGCTGCATAGTCCTTGCTGATCCAGACCTTGAGTTCTGCTCCCTCTGGGATGGGCTGGGACACTCGGTAGTAGATGTGCCGATAAAACTGGAACACAACCAGGTTGTGTTCCTCCTCACTGCCAGCATATGTCACATACCTGAAAGACAAGGTCCACTGAACATGCATAACAGTGACCAACAAAGTGAGAGCTAACCCTAAATATGATTGTCGAAACACCAATAAAAAGTATGACAATGCAAGGATGTCAGCTTGCATTTTGGCCAAAGCATGTCTAACCACATCTGTACTAAAGTGTAAAAGAGGGATTGCATTAAAAACTTATTCAAGAGGGAAAAACAGTAAAAACCACTCACCTCATCCAGTTAGATTTGTTTTCATCAGAAGCATCTACATAGAAGAACGTAGCATCATCCCTGATCTGGAGATGGGAGCAATGTTTATTATAAACATGATATAATACTGTACAATGTACAATGCCCTCTTATGTATGATCAATGGCTTAAAATATGAGAATCAGTTATCACTGCAGAGTTGGGACACTGCATTGCAAGACACCAGGATTTTTTACTTGTGTTGATCTGTAATGTTTATGTGACTCAGATATTTAATCCCTAAATCAAACGGCAATGAAAAATATGCATTAAGTTGACTGTGTTATTTATCAGTACCAAAGGCTCAACAAGTACTCTGTCAGGTTGTGAGATTTCTGACTTTTACAAAAAAAAAAAAAAAAAAAAAAAAAAACACTCTTTAAATTTTTTACATTAATTTTTCACAACACAAATTCTTTCCAAACCCTGATTCCAAACTGTCTGTATGGGCACAATAATGACTATAAGATTTTGTTTGTAACTGTTGAATCACTCTTTGCAGATTTGTCTACTCACAGCCCAAGCATATCTGAAGTTCTGCAGTTGTCCTCTGGACATTTCTCCTACAAAGGGCCCAAACATTAAGCCCTGCTGAAGGTGACACTTGGCATACACTTTTAGCACTGCCATCTGCTCCTCACTGGAGGATCCAGGACCAGGCATGCCGCCACCCCCAGAATCCCTACACAGACGCAGGCACGAGGGCAGGGACAGAGTTGCCCGGGAGGGGCCACCCTGGAGCCACGGCTCCCCAGGTGGCAGCACCGCGTCAGGGATATAGTTGTGGTTTGGTGTGGTCTGGAGCGCCGGGATGTCCTCGATGAATTCTTCCTGGCCAAAGTCAAAACCTGGAGAGGCAAACAACGCAAAAAATTTAAACTGGCAATTCTATTTATACAGTCAATGACCCACTTTAGTCACTACTATCAAATTCATTGTATTCACAGGTGTGAGACTCAGAGAGAAGCCATAGCAATGACTACTGCAAGGATTTCACAAATGCCAGAGCAGTTCTTTGCCTTGCTTCCCATCAGTTTTGTATTTGTCATCTTAATCATCTCATTAGGTTAAAGTTGTTGTATTTGTGCTACATCTTAAAATTAATGTTAAAATGTACCCTTAACCCATTTCTATTGCTGCTTGCTGCTGGGATAACTATAACATTTTTGACAGCATCTGCTTGACTGTTATGAGGGTGAGTAGATCATAAAAAATAAAACAACAATTATAATAACACTGCTTTGGGCATGTTATACTGCTTTGCTGATGTGACACGTTTACTCTGAAGTTAGGGACTGACGATAGACTCAGCTGAAGACCTTAATCCCAAATTATCAAAACAGTGAATTCCTGCAGTTTAATGCGGTGTTGAGCTGACAAGTGCTTCATAACGTTAGTTGTGTTAGTTGTTTCACCTTTACTCGAGATTTTCTGCCAAGCCTTACGTTTTGTCCTAGCGTCCCTGATTGTCTTTCCCCTCTTTGTTTTTGACTCCTGTACACCACCTCAAAATGCCAAATCAACAAATAGCAATTGTTTTCTTTGACCCCAACATTTGAAGGGGGCGGGGTGCATGCTACAAATGGCATCGTCAATGCACTGTGCAGCCATTTTTATGCACATGGCCCATCCAAAAAAAAATATCTTGCCACCAAGGACGTTTTTTGGGGTGGTGTTTGAGGTTAGTGAGTGTTAGTTGTGTATCACCTTGACTGTCAAAGAAACCGGCTGAGGACGCACAGGAAGACGGCTCGAAAAAATCGGCACGGTGTCGACGCCTGAGGTGACTTCTTAAATTCGTTGTATTCCCACCTTTGGCAAGTACTATTTTTCGGCATAAACGGCAAATAGCCTCGCCGGAATTCAGAGGCTGTCCTCTTTCGTCTGCTTTCAAGCCGAAATACATCCACACCGTGGATTTGCTTCTCGGTTTACTGATGAGATCCATTTTTACTGTTGTTGTTGTCCTCTTTGATCCAGACGAGGTACCGTTGGCTGCTGTTAGCAAGCCTTGCTAACTCACACAGAAATACGTTATATAGATAAGACGCCTCGCGGTGTGTCAACTTACTGAACCGTTATATTTCACTTGAACACAGCAAATGTATTCTCACAGTGTTCCCATTGTGGGTAAACTCTCCAAATGTCGAAATACTTTGAACAGCTCTGGGGCCGGTGCTGACACAGTCTCTGCAGCCTAATAAACAGCTGTCACAGGAGTGCGCTTACTATCTGATCTGTTTCTATGCTCGCCGTACGTCGTCCATACTTCCGGACGGACGCTGACAGACTGATGATTGGACCATTACTGCCACCCCCCAGTTTGGCGTTAATTATTGTTAACCACCGTTAACACACTTTGAGAGTCCAGGTGCCACCTTTACGTCGGTTCAAGACATTTTACACGATGCTGGCGCCTCAGGTAAAACTGCCTTGCACTGTTTCACCGGTGAGATGTTAACATTGTTCCGTTACACGTAGAATTTATACCGAAAGTCACCCAAATAACCTAGTTTGTGTACACTTGCCATGTCATCAATATTGCTTCGCTTTGACATTGCATTTCGCATGGCTATTGCGCCATGGCTCCACTGACTCGCCGTAGCTGCAGGCTTGCGTAGCTTTTAATGTGGGGAAGCGAGGGGAGGGGGGGTAGTCGTTGCCATGGTGACCGACTCACATCGCATACACACACGTCTTCAAGCCTAACTAAAACACACAGAGGGCTAAAATGACTTCTTGTTTGGTTCCCGAGTTTGCTGCCGTGGTGGCTGTTTTGGAGCATGTGAAGGAACTGGACAAGCTGGTGGAGGAGGAGGGAGCACCGCTCACCTGCGAGGCCTGTCACCATCGCACAGAGATAGTGGCTGCTGTCACCGAGCTGGAGGCCATCAGGCGCGCTGTCCACGAGCAGCTGGAGGTGGAAACCATCAAAAACAGTAACCTGAGACACCAGCTTCACGGTATGCGGGAGAAAATCAGCCGAGAGATCATGGCTGATGTGGCGGCGGCCAGGGAAAGAAATGCCAAAGAGATAGAGCAGCTGCATAACGACATCAACACCGTCTCACAGCAACAGGAGGCCATGGTGGAGAGACAGAAAGTGCTCTTGAGACAAAACGCTGAGCTGTGCGCAGAGAGAGAGCAGTGCAAGACTGAGCATGAGAATAACACAGTCACCCTAAGCTGTCACATAAGTCAAATGTCCGGCCTGAAGGTCCAGTTGAACCAGACACTCAAAGACGAAGAGGACCTCAAGACTTGCATCGCTGCTGTCAAAGACAACAAAGTGACTCTACAGCATAAAATGATACAGGAGATGGAGGCGTTGACTGTGACCAACGACGGCCTGGTTAAAGAGGTGCAGCAGACTGTGAAGAAAATTCACCAGCAAAGGCGAGACAACGCAAAGAACAAGAGGGAGTTGGATAGAGTTAATGATGAGATACGGGACAAGAACATCCGTCTCAGTCAGCTGGCATGTCGCATCGCCCAGCTGGAGAAAAGTATCACTGGACTGGCAGCTTCTCAGCACCAGTGTGAGAAACAGCTGGAAGAGCACAAGGAGATGCTTAAAGAACTTGCACAGCAGAGAGAAACGCTGGAGAAGCAGCCCCATGAGCTAAATGAGACCTTCGACGACGCCACCCAACATCTTAAAGAACTCATTGCCACAGTGGACTGTGAGATGGAGGAGGGCAGAGCCATGGGAAGCATCCTTCAGGATTCCCTGGCCGAAGTCTTGGAGCAATTCACGGCTCAACAGAGAATAGAGAACGGAGTGAAGGCTGAAAACCTCGGCATTTCCCGACGACTGGAACAATCTCAACTGCGACTCGAGATGCGAATCAAAAGCCACAATGAGATAAGCGAGATGGACGAGCAGATCACACAACTCCAGGAGATCAGCGTCATCGAGGAGGATCTGTTTCAGAAGAATCGTAATGGCTTGCAGGGCCAGCTGGAGATTGAGAGGGAGAACATCAGCCAGTTTGAGGAGAAGAAAAAGCAATTAAGTCAGGATCTGGACAAGGCGAAGAAGGAGCAGGAGGAGCACGTGGCACAAGTCACCGCTGACATCGACAACATGAGGAGGAGATATCAGGAACTAGAGCGAGAGAGAGTTTCGCTCCAGCAGCACCAGGGTGTAAGCGGTAAGATTGACTCGCTGATGAGGCTCACGTCCCAGGCCGAGTTAGACTACAAGGAGATGGAAAGGACATACCAGCAGGAAATGCAACAAATCATCTCTGAGACTGAGCATGTCACGGAGTGCAGTGAGGAGAAGGAGAGGGAGGTGCAGGAGAAAGAGGAGGCCCTGAGGAACGTGGAGGTCAGGTTTGACAAGGAGCAGTCCACACACCAGCGACTGGAAAAACTCATCTCTAAGCTGAGGAGTCAGAGAGACCAGCTGGAGATGTCTATTCAGGAGCTGAAGGAGAACACCTGCTCTCTTCTTCAGCCCAAGGAGGAGATGAAGGCACAGCTGGAGGCGCTGCGAGCGCAGTATCTGAACCAGCTGGACAGCCAGGCCTCAGAGCTGGGGTCGGTGGAGAGGAGCATCTATAACACAGAGGTGAAGCTGGAGCAGGTCAGCATGGAGAACAGCAGGCTGCACCTGCGGATAGCGTTGATGAAGGACGACGTGGCCATGGCGAGGAAGGACAGATACTTGCAGGAGATTCACTGCTTCAGAGAGGAAATCGGCTCCTTGTATGAAGGTTTGGAGGAGGCCTGGAGAGAGGACTTGCGGTTGACTAAGGAGCGCCAAGGCAACGACCAAACTTTGTTGGAGTCCATGGATTCTCTGTTGAAATGTCAGCAGACCCGGAGGCTTCAGTTAGAGAACATCAGCACACATCTGAACCAACAGCTGTCATGTATCAGCAAACTACTGGATAGGCAAATCAATTTAAGTGTCAAATGAATTCATAACAATAAATCTCAGCATAACTGCATAAAAGAATACAATGTGAGGAATGACACAGAATTGAAACAGCTCAAGGGTGTTGACCACATTAAAAAGCATCAAAATTGCAATGTGTTCACTTTTTATTTTTGATAGTGACCCCAACACCCCCTCGTCATATATACTGCATATGCATTTTTAACAGAAAACTATAGTAGTCTGTGTTTCGTTCTGTTAACCCTTTGTCAAAATGTAAACAAATAAACTTTGAAAGTGGCTAATTTGGAGTAATTTCTCAGGCACTGCAGTCGCCGATTGGAGGGGAATTTGGATTTTGTTTTGTTTGTTTTTGCTGTCCAGTTCCATCAGTTTGCTCCATACAGCTTTGAACTGAACTGAGTTTGATCAAACTTCAACCAAAGATCCCTTAGGCCTGCAGAGCTGTCTTGTTGGCAAACCAGGCAGGTAATGTCCTGCTGAATAACATCTAGAGCAGTGTGAACAGTAGTAGAAGAACTCATGAGTTATCCGCGGTGCGTCCAGCTGTGAGAGGGATGGAAACACCTCGCCACACTCCTGACCACCAAAACACACCTGACCACCTGACCACTCAAACACAGAGGCACTAGGAGCAGCAGTTTCACTCACATGATCCAGCGTGGGTGCAAAGATATTTGGGTTGCATATTCTAACCATGAATGTATCAGTTCACAGCATATAATAAGGCCAGAAACCATTCCAGAGCTGCACAATGTTTTATTTATGTTTTACCTGCTGCAGGGTTAGTGGGCCTCCTTGCTCTTACACTGCTGTTATTTAACCGAATGCCATGTCTTGTTGACAAATGGCTCCGCATATTAGTCATATTGCCATCCGTTCTTGAAATCGTTGCTTGCACTTTGCCAAGCTTTTGGATTTTGATTTTGCACGCCGATGTGTAGTTGTTGTTGTTGTTGTTGTTTTTTAACCTTTTCAGATGATGTTCTAGTTCTATGTAATCTAGAATCTTGGACTAGTCATTAGGTACTAATGATGACCTTCACCCCCTTGCAATCCAAATCAAAATGTAACTAAACTTGTTTCTTCCCTTTGCCTTAGATAAAGGGACAGTTCACTGGTTTCAGCAAGAGGGATATTTGTGGATATTGATCTGATCACTTTACCTCGAAATCCTTTACTGTCTCCTGTCCAATCTTTCAAAATACTATTGGCTGCTGCCTCATATATCATACAACTATAGCCAAAAGTGGGTGAATGTATTCATCAATAACTGTTTATCTGACCTCCAGATATATGCCCACATCTCACCACTGTGCATGGGCATGAATGTATGTCTGTATATCAGCTCCATAATAAAATGTAAAAGTGAAACTGGAAATAGACAAAGGCAAACTGAAAAGGAGAAGAGCAA